>NW_012105997.1:2169633-2175264 GCF_000951045.1 Mandrillus leucophaeus | reverse complement strand
ATTATCGAGTTGAGTTCCTTGTGTGTTCTGAGTACTAGTCCCTTGTCAGATAAATAATTTGCAAATATTTTCTCCCATCCAACCATTTGTCTCTTCACTATGTTGTTTTCTTTGCTGAGCAAAAGCTTTTTAGGTTAATGCAGTCCCATTTCTCTATTTTTGTTTTTGTTGCCTGTGTTTTTAAGGTTTTAGCCATAAAATCTTTGCCTAGACCAATGCCCTAAAGTGTTTCACATTTTATCCTAGCAGTTTTATATGTTTGGGTCATATGTTTAAGTCTTTAATTCATTTTGAGTTGAATTTTGCATATGTTGAGAGATAGGAGTCCAGTTTCATTCTTTTGCATATGGATTAAGTTTTCCCAGCACCATTTATTGAAGACTGTGTACTTTCCCTACTGAGTGCTCTCAGTGTCTTTGAAGAAAATCAGTTGACTGTAAATATGCAGGTTTATTTTGGATTCCTTTGGTCTGTTTTTATACTAATACCATGCTGTTTTGAATATTACAATCTTGTAATGTATTTGAATTCACATAGTGTGCTGTTCCTAGCTTTATTCTTTTCGCTAAGTATTGCTTTGGCTATTTGGGCTATTTTTGGTTCCACACAAATTTTAGTATTTTTTTTTCTATTTTTGCGAAAAATGACATTGGTACTTTGATAGGGATTGCATTGAATCTGTAGATTGCTTTGGGCAGTATGGTCATTTTAACAATAATAATTCTTCTGATACATGAGCATGGGATGTCTTTCTATTTGTGGCCTCTTCAATTTCCTTCATCAGTGCTTTGTAGTTTACTTTGTATAGGTCTTTCACCTCTTTGGTTACATTTATTGCTGGGTATTTTATTTTATTTTTCTGTGCTATTGGAAATTAATTGCCTTCTTGATTTCTTTCTCAGCTAGTTTATTCTTGATATACAGAAAAACTATTAATTTTTGTATGTTGATTTTGTATCCTGCAACATTCTCTATTTATGTGATTTAAAAGTTTTTTGGTGGAGTCTTTTATTTTTCTTAGATATATGATTATGTCATCTGCAAATATGGACAATTTGGCTTCCTCTTTTCCAAATTAAATGCCTTTTATTTCTTTCTCTTGCCTGATTATTCTGGCTGGAACTTTCAGTACTATATTAATAAGGGGTGATGAAATTCAGTATCCTTGTCTTGTTCCAGTTCTTAGAGGAAAAGTTTTAGACTTTTCCACACTCAGTATAATGTTAGCTGTGGCTTTTTCATATATGGCCTTTATTATGTTATGGTATGTTTCTTCTGTGCCTACTTTGTTAAGAGCTTTTATCATGAAGGCATGCTAAATTTTACCAAGTGCTTTTTCTGCGTCTATTGAGGTGATCTAATAGTTTTTGTCCTTCATTTTGTTGATGTGTTGTATTGTGTTTATTGATTTGTGTATCTTGAGCCATCTTTGCATCCCTGGGATAAATCCCACTTTATCATGGCACATTATCTTTTTGATGTGTTGTTAGATTTACTTTGCTAGTATTTTGTTAAGGATTTTAGCATTAATGTTCACTAGGAATATTGACCTGTAGTGTTCTTTTGTTGTGTCCTTGTCTGGTTTTGGGATTAGGATAGTGCTGTCTCATAGAATGAGTTAGGGGAAATTCCCTCCTCTTCAATTTTTTGCAATAGTTTGAGAATAATTGATGTTAGTTTTTATTCGTAAGTTTTATAGGATTCAGCTGTGAAGAATTTTCCTTGTCGGGAGACATTTTATTACTAATTCAATCTCATTTTTTTTAGCATTGGTCTGTTTTTTATCCCTTCCTGGTTCAGCCTTGGTAGGTTGTATGTATCCACGAATTTATTTATTTCCTCTAGGTTTTCCATTTTGTTAGTTCATAGTTGCTCATAATGGTCTTTGATGATATTTTATATTTTTGTGGCATCAGTTGTAATGTCTCCTTTGTATTTCTGGTTTTGTTATTGGGGTCTTCTCTTCTTTTCTTGATAACTCTACCTAACATTTTATTGATTTATCATTTCAAAATGCCAACTCTTTTGTTGATCCTTTTTATTTTTTAAAAGTCTCTATTTTCCTTAGGTCTCCTCTGATCTTTATTCTTTCTTTTCTTCTACTAATTTCAGGCTTGGTTTGTTCTTGCTTTTCTAGTTCCCTGAGGTATATCATTAGATTGTTTATTTGAAATCTTTCTACTGTTTCAATGTGGGTGTTTATTGCTATAAAATTCCCCCTTAGCACTGCTTTTGCTGTATCGCATTATCCCGTAATTTTGGTATGTGGTGTTTCAATTTCCATTTGTTTTAAGAAAATTTCTTTTATTTCCTTCTTAATTTCTTCCTTGACCCAATTGTCATCCAGAAGCTTGTTGTTTAATTTTCGTGTATTTGTACATTTCCGAAGTTCCTCCTGTTATTAATTATCAGTTTTATTCCAGTGTGGTCTGTGAAGATACTTGATAGGATTTTGATTCTTAAAATTTTGTTGCAATTTGTTTTGTGTCCTATCATATGGTCTATTCTGAAAAATGTTTCGTGTACGGATGAGAACAATGTATATTCTGTAGCTATTGCATAAAATATTCTGCAGGTATCTGTTAGATCCATTTGGTCTAAAGTACAGTTTAAATTCAATGTTTCCTTGTTAATTTTCTGTCTGGATAATATGTCTAATGATGAGAGTGTGGTGGTGAAGTCCCCAGCTACTATTTTATTGGAGTCTTTTTCTCCCTTTGGATCTAATAATATTTGCTTTATATATCTAGGTGCTCTGGTATTGGGTGCATATATGTTTAAAATTATTGTATCATCTGGCTGAATTTAACTTTGTGATTATGTAATGACCTTCTTTGTCTCTTTTTACTGTTTTTACTTAAAGTCTGCTTTATCTGATATTAGGAAAGCTACTGCTTTTTTCTTTCTGTTTGCTTGGGATATATTTTTCTATCTTTTTACTTTCAGTCTGTATGTATCTTTACAGGTGAGATGATTTTCTTATAGGTAGCTTTTTGTTGGATCATATTAAAGACCAATTTAGCCATATCTTTTTTTTGAGATGGAGTTTCACTCTTGTCACCCAGGCTGGAGGGCAATGGCTTGATCTCAGCTTACTATCACCTCCTCCCGGGTTCAAGCGATTCTCCTGCCTCAGCCTCACGAGTAGTTGGAATTACAGGCACCTTCCACCACATCCAGCTAATTTTCTGTAGTTTTTGGTAGAGAGGGGGTTTCACTATGTTGGCCAGGCTGGTCTCAAACTCCTGACCTCATGATCCGACTGCCTTGGCCTCCCAAAGTGCTGGGATTACAGGTGTGAGCCACCGTGCCTGGCCTCAGCCATATCTTTTAAGTGGAAAGTTTAATCTGTATATATCCAAGGTCATCACTGATATGTGAAGGCTTATTCCTGTCACTTTATTAATTGATTTCTGGTTGTTTTCTATATGCTTTACTCCCTTCTTTCTTATTGTTTATCACTGTCGTTTGGTGGTAGTGGTAACATTAGCATCCTCATTTGTGTGTTTTTTCTATCAGTGGGTGTAGGGAGACCCCCTGAAACTACTGCAATGGAATAAAACATGAAATGCTCCTGATTATTGTAAATACAAAATTGCATGTAGGATTGTGTAAAGACAATGCCAGGTTGGACTGCCAGAATGAGCCAACAGCACGTGATGTGCTTCCCCCTGCAGAGAGCCTATGAACAGACGTGCAGTCAGAGAGGTTTCACATCACCAAGATTCCTATCCCAGAAAAACAGATGTTCATAGCTCTGGGACTGGAATGCGACCCTTGTGGAGAGCCTATATATGGACGCATAAGGGACACCTGTCCATATGGATAAGATAGGGCTATCAATGCCCTCATCTTGCCACGGCTCTTCTAGGTCTCTTTAGGGTTAAGGCATACTCCCTTCTGAGAATTTCTGGTCTCACCAGTTGTTTAGCTTCACGTCCTGTTTCTATGGATTGTTTGTAACCAGCTTTTGCTGCAACTGTTACTGCTGGTTAATATCTTGCTAATTATAGGTTATGGAAAAACTGTGTTTCTGCTTTAAGGCTCTGTTAGAAATTACTGATGCACACACTATATTGTAAATTCTTATCTCTGTATACTGTACTTCTGCATACAGATGTTATGTTAAAGAATTACTTCATCCCCATGTGACCATCTCACCTCAATCAAATGACCCTAAATCCCTCACTAACCTACCCCCACCCTCACTAAACTTCATAATAAATGCTGGTACATCCAGTGCATTGGCAGCATCATGGGACCAGAAGGCAATGACCCCCCTGGACCCAGCTTTCACTATCTTGTGTGTGTCTATTATTTCTCAACCTGCCAATCCGCCTGGGAACAAAGAAAGAGTCCCGTTGCATTGCAGGCTGCTGGCCAGATCCTACAATAAGTGGGTTTTATACTTTCACGTGTTTTAGTGATTTTGGATATCATTCTTTCACTTCCAGGTGTGGGGCTCCATTAAGAATTTATTGTAGGGTCAGTTTAGTGATGATGAATTCCCTTAGCTTTTGTTTGTCTGGGATAGCCTTTATTTCTCCTTCACTGATGAAGGATAATTTTCTGGGTGTAGTATCCCTGGCTTACAGGAATTTTTTCTTTCAGTACTATGAATATATGATCCCATTCTCTCTTGGTTTGTATGATTTCTGCTGAGAAATCTGCTGTTATTCTGATGGGAGTTCTCTTATAAATAGCTAGGCATTTTTCTCTCATTGCATTTAGAATTTTCTCTGTCTTTGACTTTTGACAGTTTGACTATAATATACTGTATTAGTCCGTTCTCACACTACTATAAAGGACTACCTGAGACTGGGTAATTGGTGAATAAAAGAGGTTTGATTGACTCACAGTTCTGCAGGCTGTACAGGAAGCATGGCTGGGAAATCTCAGGAGACTTATAATCATGGTGGAAGGATGAAAGGAAACCAAGCACATCTTCACACTGTGGTGAGAGAGATAGTGAGGGGGGGAAGTGCTACACACTTTTAAACAACCAGATATCATGAGAACTCACTATCACAAGAACAGCAAGGGGGAAATCCACCCTCATGATCCAATCACCTCCCACCAGGTCCCTCCCCCAACACTGGGGATTACAATTCAACATGAGATGTGGATGGGGACACAGAGACAAACCATATCATTCCACCTCTAGCCCCTCCCAAATCTCATGTCTTTCTTACATTTCAAAACCATTCATGTCTTCCCAACAGCTCCCCAAAGTCTTAACTCATTCCAGCATTAACTCAAAAGTCCAAGTTCAATGTCTCATCTGAAACAAGACAAGTCCCTTCTGCCTATGAGCCGATAAAATAAAAAACAAGTTAGTTATTTCCAAAATACAATGGGGGTGCAGGCATTGAGTAAATGGTCCTGTTCCAAAAGGGAGAAATAGGCCAAAACAAAGAGGCTACAAGCCCCATACAAGTCTGAAATCTAGAAGAGCAGTTATTGAATCTTAAAACTCCAAAATAATCTCCTTTCATTTCATGTTTCACATCCAGGGCTTGCTGATGCAAGAGATGGGCTCCCAAAGGCTTAGGCAGCTCTGCTCTTGTGGCTCTACAGGGTATAGCCCATGCAGCTGCTTTTCTGGGCTAGCACTGTGTGCCTGTAGCTTTT
>NW_012105997.1:2166322-2168603 GCF_000951045.1 Mandrillus leucophaeus | reverse complement strand
TTTGCTAAAGCATAGCAAAAATGACCTTTGCTCCAGTTCCTAATAAGTTCCTTATCTCCACCTCAGCTTGGACTACACTGTCCATGTCACAATCAGCATTTTGATCAATTCAGCTGGCCTCTAGGCAGTTCCAAACTTTCCCTCATCTTGCTGTCTTCTTTTGCGCCCTGCAAACTGTTCCAACCTCTGCCCATTACCCAGTTCCAGTGTCATTTCCACGTTTTCCAGTATCTTTATAGCAATGCCCCACTTCTCTGATGGCAATATTCTGTATTTATCTTTTCTTGCACTACTATAAAGAACTGCCTAAGACTGGGTGATTTATGAAGAAAAGAGGTTTTAATTGACTCACAGTTCCACAGGCTGTACAGGAAGCATGGCTGGGAGGCCTCAGGAAACTTACAATCATGGCAGAAAGACGAAAGGGAAGCAAGCACATCTTCATATGGCAGCAGGAGAGAGAGACAGCAAAGCAGGAAGTGCTACACACTTTTAAACAACCAGATCTCATGAGAACTCAATCACTATCAAGAGAATAGCAAGGTGGAAATCCACCCACATGATCCAATTACCTCCTACGAGGCCCCTCCTCCAACACTGAAGATCATAATTCAATGTGTGATTCAGTTGGGGACATGGGCCAAACTGTATCATGTACCACAGAGAAGACATTTTTAAATTGTATCTATTTGGGGATCCCTGAAATTCCTGTATCTTGATATCTAAATCTCTCGCTAGATTTAGGAAGCTCTTAGTTATTATTTTGTTAAATAGGTTTTCTATCCCTTTCATTTTTCTCTTTGCCTTCTGGGAAACCTAAAACTTGAGTATTTGGCTGCTTTATGGTGTCCCATGTGTCACATAGGCTTTGGTCATTCTTTTTAAGTATTTATTTTTTGTCTGACTGGGTTATTTCAAAAAACTTATTTTCAAGTTCTAAACTGTTTTTTATTCTGCTTGATCTAGTCTACTGTTAAAGCTTTCAATGGTATTTTGTATTTCATTCAATGAATTCTTCAGTTTCAGAATTTCTGTTTGGTTCTTTTTTGATAATGTCTATCTTGTTGGTAAATTTCTCAGTCACATCCTGAATTGTTTTTCTGATTTCTTTGTGTTCTTCATCTGTGTTCTCTTGTATTTCATTGAGCTTCTTTAATGTCATTATTTTGAATGTTTTGGGATTTCATAAATTTATTTTTGACTGGAATCTGTTGCTAGAAAATCGTTGTGTTTCTTTGGAGGTGTCATATTTCCTTAATTTTTGATGTTTCTTGTGTCCTTATGTTGGGTATCTGCACATCTGGTATAAATAGTTGCTTCTCCAATTTTTTGAATTTGTTTTCATAGGGTAGGAATTCTTCCTGGTGATGTGTCTATGATGTTGGTTGGATGGGACACTTTGGATTTGATTCTGGGTGCATGCAGTACTGTAGTCTTCATATGATTTCTTCAGTGGTAAACAGCATCAGTGATTTTGTAATTTCCTCGGTGGCTTTGGGTGTGGTTGCTACTGCAGACTGTGGTAAAGTTTTGCCAGGGATGAGAATGCTGGGTAAGCCAGGTTTCAGGCAGTTGTGGTGTCAGTGGTGAACTGAGTATGCCTGTCCTTGGGCCCCAGGGTTATGTACACTGGCACTGGTGTCAGTGGGACCAGGCAAGCCAATTTTTGGGCCTCCAAGTGGCTTGCTCAGGTGCCAGTAGTGACAGTAGTGGTCCACGTAGTTGGACAGGTCGTTTGGCCCCTGGGCAGTGGGTATGGTATGGGCAATTGCAGTAGCTGTGATGGGACACCCCTCTGGTTCCCAAGTGATCCACACTGCTATTGGCAGTAGCTGCAATAAGCTGGCTAGTTCAGTGACCAGGCCCACAGGTGGCATGTTCTCATGGGTGTTAGCAGTAGTGATAGCAATAGGTTGGGTGGGCTCAACCTCAGGCCCCCCAAGAGGAGTGCTTAGGTACCAATGGTGATGAATAGGACTGGGCAATCCCCAGGCCCCCAGATATCAAGCTCAGTCACTGTAGGGACAGAGCCAGGCTGAACAGACCTGACTTCGGGCTCTGCATTAGCTCATCTAGTTGCTGGCTGTGGTAGGCAGGAGAAGGGTGATCCGCAGGTCCCCAGCAGAATGCTTAGGTTGGGCCAGCAGTGGCTGCACTGCATCCCTGCTACTGGAGAGGGCGAGGTTGCTTTCAGTGGCAGCAGCCATAGGCAGGTGGCTGGGGAGCACACACTTCAGCCTCAGGTGGTCACTGCATGTGGGGTACCCTATCATTAGGGTGC
>NW_012105997.1:2156607-2166272 GCF_000951045.1 Mandrillus leucophaeus | reverse complement strand
GATATCTAAATCTCTCGCTAGATTTAGGAAGCTCTTAGTTATTATTTTGTTAAATAGGTTTTCTATCCCTTTCATTTTTCTCTTTGCCTTCTGGGAAACCTAAAACTTGAGTATTTGGCTGCTTTATGGTGTCCCATGTGTCACATAGGCTTTGGTCATTCTTTTTAAGTATTTATTTTTTGTCTGACTGGGTTATTTCAAAAAACTTATTTTCAAGTTCTAAACTGTTTTTTATTCTGCTTGATCTAGTCTACTGTTAGAGCTTTCAATGATATTTTGTATTTCATTCAATGAATTCTTCAGTTTCAGAATTTCTGTTTGGTTCTTTTTTGATAATGTCTATCTTGTTGGTAAATTTCTCAGTCACATCCTGAATTGTTTTTCTGATTTCTTTGTGTTCTTCATCTGTGTTCTCTTGTATTTCATTGAGCTTCTTTAATGTCATTATTTTGAATGTTTTGGGATTTCATAAATTTATTTTTGACTGGAATCTGTTGCTAGAAAATCGTTGTGTTTCTTTGGAGGTGTCATATTTCCTTAATTTTTGATGTTTCTTGTGTCCTTATGTTGGGTATCTGCACATCTGGTATAAATAGTTGCTTCTCCAATTTTTTGAATTTGTTTTCATAGGGTAGGAATTCTTCCTGGTGATGTGTCTATGATGTTGGTTGGATGGGACACTTTGGATTTGATTCTGGGTGCATGCAGTACTGTAGTCTTCATATGATTTCTTCAGTGGTAAACAGCATCAGTGATTTTGTAATTTCCTCGGTGGCTTTGGGTGTGGTTGCTACTGCAGACTGTGGTAAAGTTTTGCCAGGGATGAGAATGCTGGGTAAGCCAGGTTTCAGGCAGTTGTGGTGTCAGTGGTGAACTGAGTATGCCTGTCCTTGGGCCCCAGGGTTATGTACACTGGCACTGGTGTCAGTGGGACCAGGCAAGCCAATTTTTGGGCCTCCAAGTGGCTTGCTCAGGTGCCAGTAGTGACAGTAGTGGTCCACGTAGTTGGACAGGTCGTTTGGCCCCTGGGCAGTGGGTATGGTATGGGCAATTGCAGTAGCTGTGATGGGACACCCCTCTGGTTCCCAAGTGATCCACACTGCTATTGGCAGTAGCTGCAATAAGCTGGCTAGTTCAGTGACCAGGCCCACAGGTGGCATGTTCTCATGGGTGTTAGCAGTAGTGATAGCAATAGGTTGGGTGGGCTCAACCTCAGGCCCCCCAAGAGGAGTGCTTAGGTACCAATGGTGATGAATAGGACTGGGCAATCCCCAGGCCCCCAGATATCAAGCTCAGTCACTGTAGGGACAGAGCCAGGCTGAACAGACCTGACTTCGGGCTCTGCATTAGCTCATCTAGTTGCTGGCTGTGGTAGGCAGGAGAAGGGTGATCCGCAGGTCCCCAGCAGAATGCTTAGGTTGGGCCAGCAGTGGCTGCACTACATCCCTGCTACTGGAGAGGGCGAGGTTGCTTTCAGTGGCAGCAGCCATAGGCAGGTGGCTGGGGAGCACACACTTCAGCCTCAGGTGGTCACTGCATGTGGGGTACCCTATCATTAGGGTGCCTGTAAATGCATGGTGCCTCCACTGCCAGTGGATTGAGCTTTGATCCTAGTGATGGTAGCTGTAAGCAGGGAAGCCTGTCCTTGGAGTGCATGAAAATGTACAGTAGTCCTGCTACTGGGGGTGGCAGGGTCACAGCCAGTGGCTTATGCTTTGGCCCTGGTGGCAGCAGCCAGCTCTGGTGGCAGCCATAGGCAGGGGATATCCATGAGATGGGCTCCAGGGATGTAGAGATGCAGGGGTTGTTGGGCCCCAGGGCAGTGTGCAGTCTGGTGGGGCCTAGGCTTTCAAAATGGTGCTCTTCTGAAGCTGCTTAGGACTTGGGGTGAGGTGTGGGACTTAGCTTGAACTCCCTTGCTGGAGCAGTGCTGTCACAGCTCCCTATGTTAGTCTCAGGGTTCACGATGTTCAAGGGGCTCTCCATGGCTAGGATTGCAGGAGTCTGTGGTGGGACTGTGGACCACTGTGGGGTTTCTCACCCTTTACCTGCACTGGGGAGCCTTCTCTAGGCTCCCAGAAGCTCCTAGCTAAGCAGTCTGCCTCACTTTTCTCTCTTTCCGTTTTTTAGGTGTTTCCTGTCACTTCTCTGTTGAATTCCAGTGCCTCTCTTGGATGGTCTATTTGAAGTGTGATTATCTACTCACTATTTTGGCTCTTCTTTGTGGAGAAGGCAAGCACCAGATGCCTCTAGTCAGCCATTGTGAAACCCCTCCCACAATTTCTTAATCTATTAATTAAATACAATACTTTTCCCTGACAAATCAAGGGCAAGGATGGAAATAGTATATATACACAGATAACCGAATCCTTGGCTACATTTTAGGAATTCAGTAGGTATTAGCTAAAAACATTCTGATAATTTATCTTTTAATGACAAATGCTAGTATGAACTGTAATTTTTGCTTTTTAGAATTTATTAACTTGTTCATTTATTCATTTTTATTATATATTCTATGATCTTAACTTCTGTAAATATTTTCTGGTTTTAGAATCTAAAAGTGCTGGAAAATGGAAAGAAAGAGAAAGAGAAAAATTAAGGGCCCTCATAATACTTTCTCAATATTTTGTTTAATATATTTTCATTTATATAACATGGTTTATTAAGTCTTTTTTTCCTTGTGAATGACACATTTTATAGATATCAAATTACCCCGTGTCATATTTAATAGTTTGGGCCTTAAATTCTGCTGTTTGAGATCAATACTACCATTTCTTCCTTTCACAATTATATTTGCCCAATAAATTTCTTACTCATGCTTTGATTTTTAACATTTCATTGTAGCTTTATTTTCAGTGTGTGTCTTCAGTCAGCATGCAGCTGGATTTTCTTATATGCAGTCCAAACTCTTAGGGATCTATAAGGCAAGGTTCTCAAACAGAACTTCTAAGAATATTAGTTCAATAAAAAAATGTGTGTCCCCACTCTTGTAGATCCTACCTCAGCATAGCAGCGTGGGGCCCAAGGCTTTCATTTCCATTGTGAAAACCAGTTTTCTGAAACATCCAACAACCCATAGAACACTGTTAGTTATCATTAACTAAAGATCTCACTTTTTGCCACAGCTAATAACTTCCACTCCAGTTTTTTTTGTTTGTTTTTTTTTTTTTTTTTGGCTTGTTTAGTCTTTTCCTTTTCGATGGGCTTTGTATTTGGTTAGTTTTTCTCCATGATTTCCAACATTTTTTTTAATACTACTGGAGTGTACCTTTAAGCATTTGCAGAACTTTTAAAACCTGCATTTCTCTCATTGTTCCTCCTTGCCCCAGGTTAAGGGAAGAATTTAGCATATTCTTGGTTTGAGACCATTAATTATTACTATTGTGTGCATATTTTACGAGGTAGCTTTCTGGTTTCCAAAATGCTTATCTACATTTACAGTCTGTCTGGAACCAGTTGCTTACCAGTATTCACAGTTAGCTATCTATTGGCTTATTTTCTACAGGATGCCCTTTAATCACTTCCCCAATCTGGAACATTTAGTGAAACAACATCTCTCTGTTAACAGGAGAGCATACAGCAAGGTGGATTTGTTCCTTTTCTCAGACTTTGCACAGCTGAGGACATCATTGCATTATTTCTACACATGATCAGAATTTGGCTGGGTATAAAATTTGGCCTCACAATTTTTCTGCCCTGAGAATCTGAGGACAATGATCTTCTGTTTCCTGGATCGTAGTTTTTCAAAGAAGTCTGAGACCAATTGAGTTTTCTGCCTTTATGGTCTTATTGATTGATACGATTTGGCTGTTTCCTCACCCAAATCTCATCTTGAATTGTAGCTCCCGTAATTCTCACGTGTTGTGGGAGGGACCGAGTGGGAGACAATTGAATCATGGGGGCAGTTTCCCCCATACTGTTCTCGTGGTAGTGAGTAAGTCTCTCGAGATCTGATGATTTTATCAGGGGAAGCCCCTTTCACTTGGCTCTCATTCTCTCTTGTATGCTGCCATGTGAGATGTGCCTTTCACCTACTGCCTTGATTGTGAGGCCTCCCCAGCCACGTGGAACTGTGAGTCCGTTAAACCTCTTCCCTTTATAAATTACTCAGTCTCGAGTATGTCTTTATTAGCAGCATGAGAACAGACTAATACATTAATCTAGGTGCTTTTAGGATTTTTTCTTTAATTATTTCATTCAAAACTGTAATTATTTTTTCACTCATTTTGTCCGGGACATCATGGGTATTTTCAATTGTCATATAACCAGCCTCTTTCTTATTTGTTTAAGCTAAGGAACCATTGTTCAATAATGCTTACCTTGAATCACAATTCTCTTTCAAGCATTTTGGTTTCTTCATTTAATCCTCTTATTCTTAGAGTTATTCTCCTGCTGCTCATGGAACGGCTAGTTAGGTGCCCAAGCTCTGTGACCCTGGTGCTCTACCAATTCTGTGAAAGAAACCCACCACAACCCCCACATCATCTCCAGCCTATCATCCTAAATAGCAGTGAGCAAGGAGGGGGCTCCATGAGGAGGAGGAAGATCAGCACCATGAAAGAGGAATTTGAAAATAAATAGAAAATCTACTCCAGAAGAAACTGAGACAGTTCAGAGAAAGTTAAACAACAACAGTAACAACAACAAAAATGGGAAAACTCTGATTGGTTAACTAAGAAAGATTTGGGGGAAATCAACACATTTTATAAATCAATGACTCTGTGCTAAGAGCAAAGATCAATTAATCAATCATAAAGAGATGATCACTGGATTGTGGTATCACTTAGGTTGCCTGAAGAGCTCAGTAAAAATGGCTTAAAGTGATAGAGCTTATCTCCTAAAATTATTTTCAAAGACCATGTCCCTCTTTGTACATTTTAAGCTGCTTTCTACCATTTTTACATTATATTTAAATACTTGAAAAGAAAATAACTTCCAGCATATTTCAGATATTAACATTAAAAGTGTCTGCATTTAAATGTCTCCAAAGGAATCAAAATTTCACAGCAACTGCCCACTGTCATTTGCTTAGAAGATCCAAGAGTAAGCCTTCCTCTAAAATCAGAACATTCATAACTTTTTTACTCCTTGAATTACTGTCTTTTTACTTTTATCCAAATGTACTTTTGTGAATTACAGACTTTACTGTTCACTTCATCATTAGTTCATATAATAAAGATGTATGTAAATTGAATTGTTTAAATCTTTTAAATTTTCTGAAATCATGGGCTCTAGAATTTTTGCTAGCTGAAGGTATAATTACAAGTATATGTGTATATTTTACAAAAAAAAAAATTGTTGGCCAGGCACCATGTCTCAAGCCTGTAAACCCAATAATTTGGGAGACCTACGTGGGAGAGTTGCTTGAACCCAGGAGTTCAAGACCAGCCTCGGCAACATAGTAAGACCCTCATCTCAACAAAAAAAATTTAAAAATAATTGTCAGGGCATGGTGGTGCACACCTGTAGTCGCAGCTACTCAAGAATCTGAGGCGAGAGAATTGTCTGAACCCAGGGATTGAAGGCTGCAGTGAGCTATAATTGTACCACTGCCCTCCAGCCTAGGCAACAGAGCAAGACTGTCTCTAGAAATAAAAATAAAAACAAACAAATATGTTACTAATTAACTTTTAATGGAATATATATAATTATTGAAGATAAAGACAACTTTATTGGAAATATATGTCTTAATGAGATAAATGCAGTTTTATCAAATTACTTCACATGGCTGTTCATGAATATGACTTATTGCTAGAACGAGACAGAAATCACACTGAGTCTATTCCTGAGTCTTATTTTCATGGTCATAGGCACTGAGAAATCTTCACATAAAAGAGTAGATACTAATAATGAGCAGATACTCATAAGCAAATAATACTAATTAGTTACGTGTCATAAATCACAGTGAATTCTCACAAAATAGAATTTTAATGATTAATTGGCTATCAACTACTTTCGATCTCCTGTCAGCTTTGTTGTAAGCAAAATCATCAGTACCATTTGATCTGCAGAGGATTTACAATTTTCTCAAATTTTGGGAAATACAGCAAAAGTTTGTAACAAAAATTATTCAATCACTATTAAGTATACTTCTACTCTTTCACTTAGAGGTAATTTGTTTAACAAGATACACTTAGAAGGGATGGGAAAATTAAAATATATCAATATGCTTTTGCCAAGATAACATTCCTGATAAAAATACCTTTTACCACATGCTTTAGGTATCCTTAATCAACTTGAGCTGCTGACTGAGCTCATTGAATTTTATGGACAAAGCCCTTTCTACATCCTAAACAGCAAAGTCAATGTTCACTATCAAATACATTGGCTAAATGAGATTTGCTTTCTATCACAAATACCTAACTTTACATTTCAGTTTGTAATTAAAAATATGTTATTTCACATATGTGCGAGCTTCCTTGGGCTCCTGAAATAAAGTACCACAAACCAGGTTGTTTAAAGCAACAGAAATTTATTGTCTCATGGTTCTGGAGGCTGGAACTCCACCTCAAGGTCAAGGTGTTGGTAGGGCCAGGCTCCCTCTGAAATCTGTTGAGAATACCTACATCTTCCTAGCTACTGGTAGCTTGCTGGAGATCTTTGAACTTCTTTGGCTTATAGCTGCCAAATCCAACCTCTGTCTCCATCATTACGTAGTATTTTCCCTGGGCCTCTCTGTCTTTGCAGGCCTGTTTCTTACAAGGACTCCCATCATATTTAATTAGGAGCCCGTCCTACTCCAGTACAACTTCATCTTAACTAATTATTTCTGCAATGACCCTATTTTCAAATGAAGTCATATTCTGAAGTACTAGGGGTTAGGACTTCAACATTTCTTCCTTTGGGGGGGTTGGATAAAACTCAACTAATAATAACATACTAAGAATATTTTTTAAATCACCAAGAAATAAATTACAGAACGCACTGTACAAAGTAGATAACTAAAATCTGTTAAGATTAAAATGGCGTTCATCTAAAAGGATTAACCTGTGTATTAATTTTTAAAACAAGATAAGTCAACATGCCACATCTCATTACTTACTTCATATTAATACAATATATATAACTAAAATTATAAGTAATTATACATAATAACTAATGTGTAACTAAAATTACAAGTCAGTTACAGAAGGAAGAGAAAAAGGCATGGCACCCTTTGGTAAATGCATGTATATGCTCATGTGTCAAAGTCTGGTATTTGGCTTTTGGGCATAATTAAATAGATATCAGATATAAAAGTAGCTATAATGCCACTAACATCAATATACTTCATGATTAAACTTTTCTACACATTTAATTAAAGTGAAAATGATACATTACCCAAACCTAATCTACCAGCAGCTAGCTTATTTTATTTTTTGTTACCAGGAGGTTGAAAATATGAATTTTTTTTGAGTTATAGTGATAATTTATGTGAAAATAACAAGTATTTAATTATATGATTTAAATAGGATAGGTTTTAACTACCAGTTGTGGTTCGAAGGGTGGTGTCCCCTCCAAAAATTGTGTTGAAACTTAATCCCCAATGCAACAGCATTAAGAGGTATGGCCTTTGGGAGGTGATTAAGTCATGAGGGTGAAGCCCTCATGAATGGGATTAGTACCTTTATAATAGGGCTTGAAGTTGAGGGGGGCATCCTCTTGCCCTTCTGTTCCTCCCACTATGTGAAGACACAGTGTTCCTCCTCTCTGAGTGATGCAGCAACAATGTGTCATCTTAGAAACGGGGAGCAGCCCTCACCAGACACCAATCCTATTAGCAGCTTGATCTTGGACTTCCCATCCTCCAGAACTATGAGAAATACATTTCTATTGTTTATAAATTACCCAGCCTCGGGTACTTTGTTATAGCAGCACAAACAGACCAGATACAACACTCTCTCATTGAATAATACACACCAATTTATTTTAACTGCAACTTGTATCTTCAGGCTTTACTCTGTGTACCTTGAAAAATGTGGTGGTCCCAGGAAATATTCTAGGTATATCTAAAGGAATCATTGTTTTTCTTGGTGAGGCTATCGGGAAACAGACATTTTTACATATTGCTAATGGAAGTAAAAAATTGTGGAAAGTCTATTAAGTACATTAGGCAATATCTAACAAAATTACATATGCATTTACCTGTGTCTCAACAATCCCTCTTGTAGGAATCTACCTTGAAGAGATATGTCCACAAATGCAAAACATCCTATAGCTACAGTTATTCATCATGGCATTCTTTGTGATAGCTACAGATGTAAGACAACCCAGATGTTCCTCAGCAAGAGGCTGGTGGAAAACCTCCTGATATACCCACCCAAAGAAGTAATAGATAGCTGTAGAAATGAATGAGAAAGTCGTCTATACAGTTGGCCTTCTGGATCTGGATCTGGATCCATAGATACAACCAACCATGGGTTAAAAATATACATAGTTTTAAATTGCATCCATACTGAACACATACAGACCTTTTCTCATAATTATTCTCTAAACGATACAGCATAACAACTACTTACATAGCACTTACATTATATTAGGTATTTTAAGTAATCATGGAAAAAAGTGTATGGGTTATATGCAAATGCTAAGCCGTTTTATATCAGGGACTTGAGCACCCACAGGCTTTGGTGTCCATGTGAGGTCCTGGAACTAATTCTTCACAGATATTGAGGAAGGACTATATACTTATATCTAATAATCACCAGGATATATTTTAAGTGATAAAAGCAATATGCAGAGCAGTGTATTTATGTTGCTAAAGTTGTAAAAGAAAGGTGGGGAAATAGGAAGCCATAATTGCAAAAAAGAAACACTTTCAGAAGGGAAATACTCAGGCTAATAAAAATAATCCCTGTATGGGAAATAGTGGTAGTCATGGAGAAGCAAGACTTCTTTAAGAGCATATAATTTGGGCTTTTGAGCTGTCAATATTAAAAAACTGAAACTAAATCAGTAGACAAAATCAAACCCTAAAATTGGAAATAAATGGAATCAAATAAACCCAACATTATATTAAAAGAGTAAAATAAGCACACAGATATGACTTCAAGTGACTTTTGAACTCAACACATGGGCTGGACACTGTTCGTGGGACGTATTCTAGAGACAAAATGCCATTCTCCACTAAAGAGAAACCAGAGTCACTCTCAGAAAAAAATAACTTCATTCCAGGGCTGAGACAGGAAAAGTACATCTCATTCTGTCAGAAAAACGATCAATCAAACATTAACAGTGAAGGAGCATGCTAAAAGGGTGCAGAAAAGGACAAAAAGAAAATTTAACACATAATTCTATTTATGAAGGAATCAAAAGGAGAATATCCTTAGGAATGAATTTAAGAAAAGATATGCAAAACCTTTTCATTGAAAACTACAAAACATTGCTGAGAGAAATTAAAGAAGACCTAAAGAAACGGAGAGATATACCTAGTTCAGCTAGGTAGATTTACTATTATTAAGGTGTTACTTCTCTAGGACATAGTTTAGAGTCAGTGTCATCCCTATTGAAATTCCAGCAGACCTGTTTTTTTGTTTTTTGTTTTGAGAAAAAGCTGTTTATAAATTTATATGGAAATGAGCTAGAATTGCCAAAGCAATTTTTAAAAGAATAACAAAATTGGAAAGTTAAAGTACATGATGGGGTACGTACTATAAAGTTACAGTTGTAAGAACAGTTTGACATTG
>NW_012105997.1:2150672-2152407 GCF_000951045.1 Mandrillus leucophaeus | reverse complement strand
AGTACACACCTGTAGCATCGCTAAAATTTAAAACGCTGAAAACCAAGTGCTGGAAAGGATGTGTAGCAACTGGAATGTCATATATTGCTGGTGGGAATATAAATTCGTATAACCACTTTGGAAAACTGTTGGGCCGTTTCCTAAAAAGTTAAACAAACTCTATAACATAACCATTTTGAACACAGGTATTTACCCAAGAGAAGTGAAAACATATATCCACATAAAAACTTGTACACAAGTGTTCCTAGCAGATTTATTCGTAATAGGCAAAAAGTGGAAACCACCCAAGTGCCCATCCGTGGATAAATGGATGAACCAACTGCGACATAGCTATACAGTGTAATGCTACAGAGCAATAAAAAGGAATAAACGATTGCTACATGGAACAATATGGTGAATCTCAAAAGCATTACACTCAGCAAAAGAAACCAGACACAAAAGAATATTACTGTATTGCTCAATTTATAAAAAGTTCAAGCAAAATCAAACAAATCCATGCTACAGAAACTAGATCAGTGGTTGCCTGGGGGCAGAGGAGGGAGGAGAAATGGATTTCAAAGGAACACAAGGAAAAGTTTGTGCCTGATGGAAATATTCTATATCTTGATTATGGCAGTGGCTTTATAGGTAGATACATCTGCTAAATCTCATTACATTGTGCACTTAAAATGGATATGGTTTATCATACATGTATTACACTTTAATAAAACTAATAGAAAATAATGGCACAGGAGTCAGCTTCAAGGAACTCGCACTGGCCAAATTTGGATAATATAAACATAAAAAAATGATTCAGTTGGTGGCAAAACGTGGACTATGTATATATTTTAAACTGAACCATAATCTGACTAGGCATCTAGCCTTAACCGTAAGTTTTCAAGGAATACAATGGACACAGGAAGTATTAAACTATGAAATGGAGATGCAGTCATACAAATCTAGACTGAGGGAAGCTCTGTAGGGCAAATGATTCTGTTTCTTCAACAAATAAGTTGCATAGAAGAGTGAGAGAGACTTATGAATTAAGATATTTACCAATGAACTGCTATCTATTGACCCTCCACGAATCTTGATTCAAACAAAAAACTTTACAATAAATATGAATCAATGAATAAATTCAAACTATGGATATTTGTTATTAAGGAATTATTAATTTTAAAAAGGTAATAATGGTACTGTGGTCATATATTTTAAGGAGATAGTTTAGCTTTTAGTGACACATACTGTAATTTTTATGGATACAAGGATATGTTTAGGATTCATCTCAGAAGGCTCCATGGGGGATGTGGGTGGTTGAAACAATGCTTAGCTGAAAGCTATCCATATCTTAATGCATTTACTCCTCACAACACACTGGTGAGGTGGACCTGATGGGTGTACTCATCTTACAGATGACAAGCTAAGAGAAGTTAGGGAACTCGCCCAAGGTCACCCAAAGCCTACAGTGATTTCCAAGCCCATACTGTGGGATTTCTGTCAGCTGTTGGGTGTCTCAGTGTCAATTATGCATTCTTGAACTGGAGATACAACCACAGGATGGGTTTGAGGACCCAATGGGCCCCTTTGTGACAAATCTGAGCTAAAACTCCATCAGTCACCTGCCCTCCATAAGCCCCTACTCTGTCTGGTGGACCACAGTGACTTTTTGGGTCTCCTGGAATTAATGGCGGTTCAGAGCCCGTGTCTGGTAGCCCCTGATAAATCTGTTTATTTCCTCTTCCTCAATGCACAGCTA
>NW_012105997.1:2148367-2150622 GCF_000951045.1 Mandrillus leucophaeus | reverse complement strand
AAGTACATTAGGCAATATCTAACAAAATTACATATGCATTTACCTGTGTCTCAACAATCCCTCTTGTAGGAATCTACCTTGAAGAGATATGTCCACAAATGCAAAACATCCTATAGCTACAGTTATTCATCGTGGCATTCTTTGTGATAGCTACAGATGTAAGACAACCCAGATGTTCCTCAGCAAGAGGCTGGTGGAAAACCTCCTGATATACCCACCCGAAGAAGTAATAGATAGCTGTAGAAATGAATGAGAAAGTCGTCTATACAGTTGGCCTTCTGGATCTGGATCTGGATCCATAGATACAACCAAACATGGATTAAAAATATACATAGTTTTAAATTGCATCCATACTGAACACATACAGACCTTTTCTCATAATTATTCTTTAAACAATACAGCATAACAACTACTTACATAGCACTTACATTATATTAGGTATTTTAAGTAATCATGGAAAAAAGTGTATGGGTTATATGCAAATGCTAAGCCGTTTTATATCAGGGACTTGAGCACCCACAGGCTTTGGTGTCCATGTGAGGTCCTGGAACTAATTCTTCACAGATATTGAGGAAGGACTATATACTTATATCTAATAATCACCAGGATATATTTTAAGTGATAAAAGCAATATGCAGAGCAGTGTATTTATGTTGCTAAAGTTGTAAAAGAAAGGTGGGGAAATAGGAAGCCATAATTGCAAAAAAGAAACACTTTCAGAAGGGAAATACTCAGGCTAATAAAAATAATCCCTGTATGGGAAATAGTGGTAGTCATGGAGAAGCAAGACTTCTTTAAGAGCATATAATTTGGGCTTTTGAGCTGTCAATATTAAAAAACTGAAACTAAATCAGTAGACAAAATCAAACCCTAAAATTGGAAATAAATGGAATCAAATAAACCCAACATTATATTAAAAGAGTAAAATAAGCACACAGATATGACTTCAAGTGACTTTTGAACTCAACACATGGGCTGGACACTGTTCGTGGGACGTATTCTAGAGACAAAATGCCATTCTCCACTAAAGAGAAACCAGAGTCACTCTCAGAAAAAAATAACTTCATTCCAGGGCTGAGACAGGAAAAGTACATCTCATTCTGTCAGAAAAACGATCAATCAAACATTAACAGTGAAGGAGCATGCTAAAAGGGTGCAGAAAAGGACAAAAAGAAAATTTAACACATAATTCTATTTATGAAGGAATCAAAAGGAGAATATCCTTAGGAATGAATTTAAGAAAAGATATGCAAAACCTTTTCATTGAAAACTACAAAACATTGCTGAGAGAAATTAAAGAAGACCTAAAGAAACGGAAAGATATACCTAGTTCAGCTAGGTAGATTTACTATTATTAAGGTGTTACTTCTCTAGGACATAGTTTAGAGTCAGTGTCATCCCTATTGAAATTCCAGCAGACCTGTTTTTTTGTTTTTTGTTTTGAGAAAAAGCTGTTTATAAATTTATATGGAAATGAGCTAGAATTGCCAAAGCAATTTTTAAAAGAATAACAAAATTGGAAAGTTAAAGTACATGATGGGGTACGTACTATAAAGTTACAGTTGTAAGAACAGTTTGACATTGGCAAAGGGGTAGACACACAGATCAATGGAACCCAATAGGGCCAGAAGCAAACCCTCACCTGTGTGGTCTGTAGATTTCTGACAGTTACCAAGGCAATTTTTGGGGGAGAGGAAAATCTTTTCAGCAAATGGTGTTGGAACTATGGGATATCTGTATAGAAAAAAAATGAGCATCATCTCTTTATTCAGACCACTTATGAAACTGAACTCTAAATGAGTCAAAGACTTAAATGTAAAATCTAAAATTTCCAGAGGAAAACATAAAGGGAGTTTTGTGGCCTTGGTTTAGGAAAATATTTCTTAGCCAGGACACAAAAATTTAGACTGTAAAGAAAAATATTACAAATTGGTCATTATCAAATTAAAAATTTTTAATATCTAAAAGACTTCTAAGGAAACAACAAGGCAAATCATATAATGGGAGAAAATATTACATACTGAATACTGTATATATACATATATAGAGAGAGAGAGAGGGAGGGAGACAGAGAGAGCAATAAAGAAAGAAAAAAATACAAGTCTTTTGACATATATATACACATCGTAAAACTTACATTATATATAGTGTTGCACATATTACATATATACATATATATCTGTTAAAGGACTTGTATTTAAAATATATTCAGAACTCTTAAAATGTAATAATAAAGACATAAATAAATCCCAAAT
>NW_012105997.1:2140922-2143492 GCF_000951045.1 Mandrillus leucophaeus | reverse complement strand
AAATCTAGACTGAGGGAAGCTCTGTAGGGCAAATGATTCTGTTTCTTCAACAAATAAGTTGCATAGAAGAGTGAGAGAGACTTATGAATTAAGATATTTACCAATGAACTGCTATCTATTGACCCTCCACGAATCTTGATTCAAACAAAAAACTTTACAATAAATATGAATCAATGAATAAATTCAAACTATGGATATTTGTTATTAAGGAATTATTAATTTTAAAAAGGTAATAATGGTACTGTGGTCATATATTTTAAGGAGATAGTTTAGCTTTTAGTGACACATACTGTAATTTTTATGGATACAAGGATATGTTTAGGATTCATCTCAGAAGGCTCCATGGGGGATGTGGGTGGTTGAAACAATGCTTAGCTGAAAGCTATCCATATCTTAATGCATTTACTCCTCACAACACACTGGTGAGGTGGACCTGATGGGTGTACTCATCTTACAGATGACAAGCTAAGAGAAGTTAGGGAACTCGCCCAAGGTCACCCAAAGCCTACAGTGATTTCCAAGCCCATACTGTGGGAATTCTGTCAGCTGTTGGGTGTCTCAGTGTCAATTATGCATTCTTGAACTGGAGATACAACCACAGGATGGGTTTGAGGACCCAATGGGCCCCTTTGTGACAAATCTGAGCTAAAACTCCATCAGTCACCTGCCCTCCATAAGCCCCTACTCTGTCTGGTGGACCACAGTGACTTTTTGGGTCTCCTGGAATTAATGGCGGTTCAGAGCCCGTGTCTGGTAGCCCCTGATAAATCTGTTTATTTCCTCTTCCTCAATGCACAGCTATCCTGGTAAAAGGCCAGACAAAGTTGAACAGTATCAGTTTTTGGCAGTGTACGTGGGTCCTTCCTCAAGGGGACACGGCCTCCTTTTTATTTAAGGGGTTTTGGGTCTGTAAACTGGCTCAAGTCTGGGAATTAATTGAGGGGCCATGACTCTGTGTTTTATGATTCAAATTAGACTTTTATTCACTTGACCTAGAACTTTTCTGTTTATACAGATCAAGTAGGAATTTAGTAGTCTTCCTATATCTATTTCATTTAGGATCACCATAATGGATCAGTTTGGCAATGCCAAAGGTCTGCTCAAGTCAGACTGCTGTATTCTGACTGCTGCTGGAATGCTGTTGTCCCCTACGGTCACTACGCCCACCTGCCTTTTGAGATTGAGTGCTTCTACCACCCAGGGTCCAATTGCTCCCTTGTGTGAGTTTCCCAGCGCAGTGACTGCAGTTCCTGCTGTGAGGTCTGGCCTGCAGGGAAGAACGATCACAGAGCTCTGCAAAGATGCCAGGGCTCCCCTCACAAATTTATTTCTTGTAGTTGTGGTGAGAGGTATGTTTTCTGGACCCTCCCAGTGTGCGTGAGTAATCTTAAGTGACAAATCCGTGCTAACATTCCAGTCTCTCTAAGCCTTTGAATTCCTTCCTCCACAGTAACTCAAGACAGCTCCTACACTTCTAACTCACTCACTGTGGGCCAGTTCTGGTCCATGCTTCAGCCAACCAAGTAAACAAACTCTTAGAGCCTCTTCGGCTTCCCTGAACTGCAACATGAAATGCAGAATCTCTGTTCGGTAACCTCATGTCAATACATCTGGATCAATGTCATCCTCCTTCTACATCTGTGCAGCGCTATCCCTTACCTTCTTTGCTCAGGCAGCTGGTGGGAGAGTCAGGAAAGAAGCAAACACTGTTCTACAGAACAGTGGGGCCAAGGAAAGGAAGCCAGCTCCTTCTCAAACTGCATCTGCACTGGATTATTCTAAAAAATGAGGAACTGGTATGGGGAGGGATGCACCTGCTCATAGGTGGGTTTGTGTGCTGCGCAGGCAGCTGGACTGCTGGAACACTGCAAAGGAATCCAGCCAGGAGAATCTATGTCCTCTTCTGACCACAGGAGTTGATGCTCCATTTCCCTTCCTCCTCCTCAACAGATCTGGGAACAGTGAGAAAATCCGCAAGCGAACCTTTCAGCAGGGAGCAGCCTTGAGATGGAAAACAAGTGAGAACTCCCTGCTCAGCCCTGTGGGATTGGGAAGAGCTCCTTTGGAAGGGAAAAGGGAGGCTCACACCTGAATTACTAGGAGGCCACCCCAATACCCTTCTGGAAGCTTCCTGTCTGCAACATATTAGATAGTAAGTCCCTCAAGGACAGCAACCATGGTTGCTAGCAGATAATTAATAAAAGTGTACTAAATGAATGGGCTCCATTTAGCACCATTTAAATAAGGGACACTTATATTTTCTGCTGCTGGTGAGGGTGAGGTGCCATGAGCAGACTCATGCATTGTTGGAGACAGTGTAAAATGGTACAACTCCTTTGAAAGCAATTTTCTAATATGTATTAAAATGTTAAATGTTCATACTCCTTGACTCTATAATTCTACTTGAAATTTAGCCCAAAGTAACAATTCTAAATATGGATGAGGGGGAGAGAGGAAGAGAACCTGTGTCCATAAAGATATACAATACAGCATTATTAATAATTTAGAAAAATCTAAAAATAATTTATAGGCTGAGCACTCTGGGGAGAATTGAATTATTATTATTATTA
>NW_012105997.1:2137939-2140232 GCF_000951045.1 Mandrillus leucophaeus | reverse complement strand
GGAGAGAGAATAGAAAACTGGCCTACATCAAACCAAAACCCATCATTTTCTCTGATATTTTAGAAATTTATAGGACACAGTGTCAAGTGAGACAAGTGTGACCCAAGCGGACTGGCTGCGCTTCACATTTTTAGAAGCTTTTGTTTTATATAACCTTTCTTTGGGGCACGGGAATACTCACCTTGTGAAAAAATGTCCCACTTTTTTGTTCCAGGCTGTTCTATTCATTCGATGCTAAATTGCTTGCTGTGTTAAATGCTGAAGGGACTATATTTTAGAACCACTTAAAGAGTTTTCAATAATCCCCATATTTATTTCCTTTCCTTACTGAATGCCTTAAAAAAAGTGTTTGAAATAGGAGGTTGGGGAGTTAATGCATAAAAATACTTATAATAACACTTAGAAGCTGTTATTCTAGAAGCAAAAGCGGCCCTTAGCAGGCTCCTGAGATACCTAAGTTCAGAACCTGTCGTTTTCTTCCTTGGGATGTTAGCACGCTGGGAATTACTGGTGTGGGATACTCTCAAATGCACATCCCACTGAGGTTTTAGGACCTGAAGGGTGCACTTTATCATCTTCATGATGGGAATGTCCATGTACATGACTGGTATGACTATTGTGGAGTTGGTTCTAACATTCTAATCAAATGTGCTCATACAGAATGTTTGGTTGGCTCCTTTTGTTAAAAATAATCGTTTTCACTGAAACGATGTATCATTTACAAACATTCGAAATAAGCAGGTTTGAAATTTACTAAATACAATTTATTTTATGGTCAACTGCCAGGTTTAAAGTATCATAAACTGTCTACTGTTTATCTGAATTTTTAAAAACCAGATGACAAACTAAAGAATATTTGAGAAAAATGGATAAATTTAAAAGGATATTTTTGGTTGTTTTTAAGCTTTTACCAAAAATCAGTCTCTCTCTCTCTCTGTGCATTAGATAATACATTACAGCCTAATAAATGAGCCCTGTGAAAAATATACTTTTCTAGATATAAATCTACCTTACAGTAGATAGAAAGATTACTTTCAAATGTAAACCCTGGAAATAAATAAATCTGAATCAAAGAGATAGAATACTCACAAAACCTTTACGTGAAATATGCACATATGAGGGAATATCCATTTTACACCAGTTGTAAATACTGATCTTTGATTTTTCTTTTGGTAACCTGAAAATATGGCTATTGTTTAAAACTGCAGCTTTGAATCTCAATTTTGAAGCTAAATCTGCCCTTCTTTTCAAACTTTTTTTGGTTGCTGTTTACATACAGTTTTTAAAAAAATATTGTATTAGTCCATTCTCATGCTGCTAATAGACACATACTTTGGTTTTTTAATAAACTGTGTAATTTATAAAGGAAAGAGGTTTAATGGACTCACAGTTCCACCTGGCTGGGAGGCCTCACAATCATGGCTGAAGAGCAAGGGGACTCTTACGTGGTGGGAGGCAGGAGAGAATGAGAATGAAGTGAAAGGGGAAACCGCTTATAAAACCATCAGGTCTCGTGAGACTTATTCACAACCACAAGAACAGTATGGGGCAAACCACCCCCATGATTCAATTATCTCCTGCGTGATTCTTCCCACAACATGTGGGAATTATGGGAGCTCCAATTCAAGATGAGATTTGGGTGGGGACACAGCCAAACAGTATCAAAGATTTTAAGATCACAGGATTCAAGTGGCCATGGCTAACATCATCTAGTTCATTGTTTCAAATATCTACAAAGGACCTCATGGGCCCCTTTGCTGCACACTGGGGTGAGGAAGGGATGCAGTGTGAGTGAGATGTGAGACAGTTTCAGCTTTCTGGATTCAGTGCCTCTCATCTCCTTTCTGTCTGACTCTTACTGTTCACCTAGCACATGTTTTCTGAGCTCTCGCATGGATCACACCTGTTGTCACACTGGAGTCATAAAGGTGAGTGAAACAATGCCACCTTCTGTTTCTTGGCTTTTGTTAATTGAGTTCACCTGTGCTGACTTGCAGAGTTTCAGTTTTGTAAGATGAAAAAATTCTGGAAATCTATTATACAACAATGGGAATGTAATTAACACTACTGAATTATACACTCAAAAATAGTTAAGATGGTCAGTTTTACGTTATGAGTTTTTTAGTCACAATTTAAAAAATACTTTAAAAATATTGAGTTAAAAATACATATTTATTCTTTTGACACTCCCCCCTCCAATTTAAATGCTAGAGTCTAATTTTTCTCTCCTTGAATGTGGACCAGACTTCATGCCTCACATTTACTAAGGAGAATGTGGTGGAAGTGATACTAT
>NW_012105997.1:2134195-2136674 GCF_000951045.1 Mandrillus leucophaeus | reverse complement strand
TCAACACAGTGTGGCCAGGAATCAAATGAGCCAAGGGAAAATGGACAATCAGTCTCGTCTCTGCAGGGCCAGCCTTGTCATCATGTTGCTATATAGATACCTCTAAAGTCTGATAGACTTATCACCTCACCTGTGTCCCTCTACCACTCCTCTCTCCAGCACTGCAGCCTGGACAAACGTGAAGAGACTTCACGTATTGAAAGGTAAAAGCAAGTATCAATATACTTGGCCAACTTCCCAGAAGCTCTTCCTGAATGTTCTGGTTAAAAAGCTAAACTTTGATCAAAAGCACTAAGAAGGAATGTTTTGTAGACACGTTTAAAAAAATCAGAAAATTTAATAAACTTAATCATTTCTAAATCGAAGGTCAACTCAATGAAAGTATTTTTGAAATTTAGCGTCTTCTAGATTTTTATTTCTGAAGGAATTGAATATGGTTTCTTTTCTCTTTTTCTTCCTCCCTCCCTTCCCCTGTTCCTTCTTTGCTTCCTTTCCTTCTTCTTCTTCTTCTTTTTTGTTTTCTTAACGTTTAGATCTCAATAATATTTATTTGGTTATTTATTTTACCTTGTTATTTATTCACCCATATTTCCCACAAGGTTCATGACATGGTCCTGAACTTATTTATCCTCTTACTGGATGACGTCCACCAAGAGTGTTTTTAAAGAAGATCTTTGAGAAATAAGCGTTCTCAGCTTTCTATGTCTTAGAATATATTTACGGTGTCCTCGCAGCCATATAACTTATAACTTAGCTGCCTATGAAGTAAGTTCTTGTTTCCAAGACTGCTGTTGGGAAATTGAGAGTCAATCTGACCCTTGTTAGCCTGCGGGCCATGAGCTCTTTCTACACAGAAGCTCTTAGATTTTTAAATTTGTCTTTGATGGTCTTAAATTGCATGTGTGTGGGATTTGTTCTTATTCATAAAGTCTAGATTCTATCAGCCTTTGCAATCTGAGATCTTTAAGTTTTTGCTTCTGTAAAATTTTTACTGATTTCAAAATACATATTTTCATTCTGTTTTTCTCTTTTTTTTCTGGGACATCACATATATATATGCCCTCTTTTCATCATATATATGCTCTTTTTTACATATATATCTACACTATTCTTTGCATCTCAATTTTTCTATTGTGTTTTTTCAGCTTTTTATTCTTTCCTGATGCCTTGGAGGATTTTCTCAATTTGAATTTCTAGATCACTGATAGACAGACTGATTTGACTGCACCCACTCTTTCATTTATTCTTGTGTTTTCTTATTCATTTCAACTATTACATTTTCTACAAAGAGTATTTCCATTTAGCTCTTCTTGCTCCTGCTTCATGTTACCAATATCCTCTTCAACTCTTGTTGCATTTATTTTAAAGTCTTGATCACTCTGCCCCTTTTGTTCTTGTTCATCCAGTACATATTGTTCAGTTTTTCTTTTCTTTTTAATCTGATGGTATCATCAGGCATCTGGTTAACTTCGCCTTTGGAATCATTTCCCCCTTGGGAATATCAGCTTTTTAAAGAGGTAATTTTTATCCTGGAGTATGAGGCTAAGCTTATAGCTTGCCCTGCTGCTGGTGAATTAAAGAAGGGAGGAAACTAGTCCCTAGTCTATCCAGGGACTACAGCCCATGAAGACACAACCCGAAATTGATGCTCTCTTTGCTGTCCCTTTATAGGGGACTGTAACACTCATGGCCTCTCTTTGCCTCCAGCCCATTTCTACTCTCTTTAGAGAGACATTCCTTCTTCATTTTAATAACCCAGCGTGCAAAGGGTGAAGGGCCTTCCAGAATGCCCCTGCCTGCTGCAGGAGGGCTCCTGCTATTCCAATATTAGTCTCTCACCCTTGACCCTGTAGTGCTGGGCTGTTACTGCTGTTTTTCTGTCTCACACTGGTGATAGGGAAGACAATGACCAACCTAGGGCAGTGCAACAAAGAGAAAATAGCACAACTAACCAGCTCTTGCCCCATTTAGCTCCCCGGCTCCTCCCAGCCCACTACCTGCTCCTCCTCAGCCTCAATGCTGTTTTCTCCCCACAACAGGCCACAACTCCATCTGGTCTCTGGGGGTCCTCATGGGCTTTTTTCCCTTCTCTAAAGCCATAGAGATTAGTCTCCCTTTCTTAGCATCTTTAATTCATATGGGGAAGGGACCTAGCAACCCACACTGGCTCTCTTATCTTTTTCTAGTGGCGAATGGTCATAAAATAATATTAGCTAAGTCTCTCTTCAAGTTTTTATTCTCAAGACAAGCTATTAATTCAAGTAAAGCCTTCTTCATTGACTAGAGTAAATACATTGATTGAACTACAGTCTGTAGAAAATTCCAACATTCTTCTTGAACATCAAACCCTGCTTTTATTTACCAAGGAATATGCCTGAACCATTCACAATGTATTCATTCAATCAACAAATATTTATTGAGCATCTACTAAGTGGTAGAAACTGTTTCGCTGTTTGAGATATGTTAGTGAGCCCAAAAG
>NW_012105997.1:2128829-2131355 GCF_000951045.1 Mandrillus leucophaeus | reverse complement strand
CACAATTTAAAAAATACTTTAAAAATATTGAGTTAAAAATACATATTTATTCTTTTGACACTCCCCCCTCCAATTTAAATGCTAGAGTCTAATTTTTCTCTCCTTGAATGTGGACCAGACTTCATGCCTCACATTTACTAAGGAGAATGTGGTGGAAGTGATACTATATCATTTTCAAGGATAGGTCATTGTGAATATGCCTTCTGCCTGGTTTTCTTGCTCTTAGATCCCTTGTTCTGAGGGAAGACGGAGACCATGCTGTGAAGGCACTCGGCAGCCCTGTGGAGAGGCCCCTGGGGAAAGGACTGAGGCCTCCCACCAACAGCCAGCACCAGCTTTCTGCTCATGGGAGCACACATCCTTCAGACCTGGTCAGGCCATCAGATGAGCATGGTCCCAGCCAATCTCTAACTGAATCACATGAAAGACCTCAAGTCAGAACAGTCCACAGATTCACTCCTGGATTCCTTATTCATAGAAGTCATAAGCCATTGAGTTTTGAGGTGGCTTTTTACACAGCAGCACATAATCTACATCAGGCAGGGGAAAGTGCAAGTTGCTTGCAGGGGGAAAATCAAGGCCATTGTCATTGACTGGGTCTAGAGTTCAAGTCTTTTTCTGACACTTGCCACCCTCATTCCCATTTCAAACTTCACAATTCCCCTTTGAAAAATGAGTAGATTGCCATCTATTCTTATCTTGAACTCCTGGCCTTAAGAGATTCTTCCACCTTGGCCACCCAAAGTGCTAGGATTACTTTGGGTGCTGGGCCACCCAAAGTGCCAAATGCAGTGGCATGAGCTACTGCACCTTGCCATTTATTTTATAAAGTCGATGTTAACATTAAACAGAATGATGAATGTCAAGTACAGAGTGCATAGTAGGAGTTCAGCAAATGGTAGCTTTTATTATTTGAGTTCATAGGAACATCAAAGATGGGAGATCATACTTATCTCAGTCTAAAGTTAGTGTAGTTGTTTTGTTAGTATTCAATTGTAGTCTAAGCCCAAATCTCTTCTTCAATTTGTGGAGCCCAAGGACATTAAAGCTAGAGGGGATCCTGGAGCTTGATCTGTCCAATACCTTCATTTATCAAATGTGTACACTAAGACTTGGGCTGGTTACAACAGTTTACCCAACATTCATACCAGGCCAGGCAAGACTAAGACCTGGATGGCTGACTCACAGACCAGTGCACCATGCACTGCATACTGATGACGTCAAAGGCCTCGTTTTGTTTAGGCTGATCTGCCAGTCATATTCTCTGTGGCTGGAATGCCTTCATTAACTCTGACAGAGAGTCTGTTGATTAGTCCCAGAAGCCACCCTCTGCTCGGCACCCCCAGAAGCCCCACTCTGCTTGGAGGTGCTGGGATTGAGCCCATACACAGCTTCCCTGTCAACACAGTGTGGCCAGGAATCAAATGAGCCAAGGGAAAATGGACAATCAGTCTCGTCTCTGCAGGGCCAGCCTTGTCATCATGTTGCTATATAGATACCTCTAAAGTCTGATAGACTTATCACCTCACCTGTGTCCCTCTACCACTCCTCTCTCCAGCACTGCAGCCTGGACAAACGTGAAGAGACTTCACGTATTGAAAGGTAAAAGCAAGTATCAATATACTTGGCCAACTTCCCAGAAGCTCTTCCTGACTGTTCTGGTTAAAAAGCTAAACTTTGATCAAAAGCACTAAGAAGGAATGTTTTGTAGACACGTTTAAAGAAATCAGAAAATTTAATAAACTTAATCATTTCTAAATCGAAGGTCAACTCAATGAAAGTATTTTTGAAATTTAGCGTCTTCTAGATTTTTATTTCTGAAGGAATTGAATATGGTTTCTTTTCTCTTTTTCTTCCTCCCTCCCTTCCCCTGTTCCTTCTTTGCTTCCTTTCCTTCTTCTTCTTCTTCTTTTTTGTTTTCTTAACGTTTAGATCTCAATAATATTTATTTGGTTATTTATTTTACCTTGTTATTTATTCACCCATATTTCCCACAAGGTTCATGACATGGTCCTGAACTTATTTATCCTCTTACTGGATGACGTCCACCAAGAGTGTTTTTAAAGAAGATCTTTGAGAAATAAGCGTTCTCAGCTTTCTATGTCTTAGAATGTATTTACGGTGTCCTCGCAGCCATATAACTTATAACTTAGCTGCCTATGAAGTAAGTTCTTGTTTCCAAGACTGCTGTTGGGAAATTGAGAGTCAATCTGACCCTTGTTAGCCTGCGGGCCATGAGCTCTTTCTACACAGAAGCTCTTAGATTTTTAAATTTGTCTTTGATGGTCTTAAATTGCATGTGTGTGGGATTTGTTCTTATTCATAAAGTCTAGATTCTATCAGTCTTTGCAATCTGAGATCTTTAAGTTTTTGCTTCTGTAAAATTTTTACTGATTTCAAAATACATATTTTCATTCTGTTTTTCTCTTTTTTTTCTGGGACATCACATATATATATGCCCTCTTTTCATCATATATATGCTCTTTTTTACATATATATCTACACTATTCTTTGCATCTCAATTTT
>NW_012105997.1:2117031-2127324 GCF_000951045.1 Mandrillus leucophaeus | reverse complement strand
AGCTTCTAGAGTTACAAAGAAAGCAAAGAGACAAGCAGGAAACAAAATGACCAGCCCCTCAGTGCTGACGATGCAACTGTGGCCATGCAGGTCCCACATTGCTCCCCTCTTTGTCATAAGGGGAGGATCTTCTGATGGAAATGAGTAGAATGAAGCCTGGTCAGAGGAACTGAAAATCAAGATGGAAACAGACATTTTAAAAGAGAACACTAAGGTGTTCTAAAAGACATCGTCTTGGACTGAGACCATTTAGGTACCAGGATCTTGGTGGAGGTGTGGTTTCTGAGTGCTCATATTACCTCTTGCTGCCTGTGGGACTCCTCCAGCCCCAGGGTGTGGATTGTGGTCCATAATCCACTAGTGCCCTCACCTGCACACACCACAAGTGTGAGAAATTAGCATTCCCGGAGGTGCTCCTGAGTTTTGAGCACAGGTGGGTGACTAGGAAACATCGTTTATAGGGCGCCTCCGAAAGTCTCTGCAGGACAGAACATTGGCTATCCCACCAGTGGCCAACTCCATAAAGCAGCTGTACTCTTCGCTCCTTTATTCTCTTACTCCTGCTTCCTGGGATCACTTCCCAAATAAGCTCCTTGATACAAGCCTTTGTCTCAGTCCCTGCTTTTGGGAGAATTCAGACACAGACAGGAACTCGACTGGGAAGAAGGAGCAATTGGATTTGAATATAGGTAGCTCAACTGTTCAGCCTGTGCTGTCCCCTACTGTGACACCACTGCTTCATCTCTGAGCAAGTATGGCAAATTTCAGATCTTCAGACGGTGGAAGAAAGGTGACCTCAACATTATTCTTGGATGAGACGCTAGAGTCGGCTACTTAAAAGACAACTTGAATCGCCTAGGAGGGGCAGAGTATAGTGACTTAGAGGAAGGTAGGCCTTATTGTTCCCAAGAAAGGAAGAGCATCTGGTACTCCTTGGTAGCTCATGTGCCTGGACCATGGTGTACAATACGATGGCTATTCACTGAGAGTTCATAAGAGCCTTTTGAAAGGCACGTACTGCTTTCTTAAGACTGGAAAAGTTGAGAACCTAAAAGATGTGGTATATCAAACCTTTATATCCTTCTATCCTTGGAGACAAGGTGGAGAAATAGAGTATGGATACTAGTTTTATTAGGTAAATTGTGTGAACAACTGGATGCATTTAATGCTGTTCTCCTCAATATTGATGGACCTCTATCAATATAGAAGGAACTTTCCAAGCTGATTTTTAACTCTATTTTGTTTCTCATTCTCATTTTTATCAACTTTTATTCAGAAATTTCTCTTAAGTCACTGAATGCTAAGAACTAGAGGATAAATATAAGTTGCATATTCCCTGCCTCAAGTAAAGAAATGAAAGGATTGGAAGACTAGGTAAGAAAACGAGAAGTAAAATAACACTTATCAAGGATTTGCTAAATGCCCAGACACTGTGTCAGCCCTACTTACATTATTTCACTAAATTCTCACAATGATAAATCATGAAGACGATAAGGCTTAGAGAGGTCTAGCTGTGGGCCTAAGATCCACACAGCTACTAGACAGAGAGTGAAGATCCCGGGCTGGGACCAGGTGATTCCAAAGTCCATCTGTTTTCCCGTGGTCCAGAGTTCCTCAAAGGGTGCCTTATCCGTGGCCTTCCTGCAACAAAATTACCCAGGGGTGCTGTCAACTGCAGAATCCTGGGCTGCCTCCCAGACTTACCAAATCCGAACATTAATGAGAATACAGGATAAGGGGAAGAGGAGACTTGGCCACGGACTTATTTAACCAGCTCTTCCTGGCCCAAATCCAGTCCCTTTGCTTACACGCTGAAGCTTTTGAACCTCAGAGTGTCCTCACCTTGCCTTAGTGTGGCCATCTTCAGATGGGGTTATTAGACACCCGGGGTTCCCAAGGAATACACAACCGATTACTGTTTTAAGAAAATGTCAACCCCACATCTACCCTTTCCTGAAATTGGTCTTGAAAATGTAGGTTCTTCTTTCCTTCCCTTTCTCTTATTTAACAGAAAAAAAAGACGCATGTCTTTCTTTGGTATGTTGCTCTGGGGTGTGAAGCCAGCCCCACACGAGGAATGACTGGAAAAGTTCATATTGCTGTTGAGAAAGTGAATGACTTTAATGAGTGGGTTCCAATTTCTCTTTCAATTCAGATGTTTTCCAACCCTTTTTTTTTTTCAAGACAGAGTCTTGTTCTGCCTCCCAGGCTGGAGTGCAGTGGCAAGATCTCCACTCACCACAACCTCCACCTTCCAGGTTCAAGCAATTCTCCTGCCTCAGCCTCCCGAGTAGCTGGGATTACAGGCGCACACCATCACACCTGGCTAATTTTTGTATTTTTAGTAGAGACGGGGTTTCACTATGTTGGCCAGGCTGGTCTCAAACTCCCGACCTCAAGTGATCCACCCGCTTTGGCCTCCCAAAGTGCTGGGATTACAGGCATGAGCCACCGCGCCTGGCCCCAAACCTTTGCTTTTAACAGAACTGAAGGAGAAACTAATAGAGCTGTCAGCTGAGAGATCATTCATTTAAAAAAAAATTTAAATTGGTCTAATTTTTGGCATATAACCCAGAAGCATTTCAAAGAATTGCTATCACAAAGCTCCTTTTATCTATGTATTTATGTTAACAGGTGCTCTCAGCACTTACATCTACTTTAAAGTGTAAGATTAACTCCGCTGCACTTTACTGATGTCATTCTCATCCATATTCGCTCATGCATATATAAACCAACTGGGAAAATCCCCATCCATTTTAGTAAGACTCATATTTCCAATAAAATTTTATGTATAATTAATAATTACTTAAAAGTTACATGTGGGCCAGGTGCAGTGGCTCACACCTGTAATCCCAGCACTTTGGGAGGCTGAGGCGGAGGATTGCTTGAGACCAGGAGTTCAAGACCTGGGCAACATGGTGAGACCAGCCTGGGCAACATGGTGAGACTCCTCCATCTGTACAAAAAGTAAAAAAATTACCTGGGCATGGTGGCACACACCTGTGGTCCCAGCTACACAGGAGGCTGAGGTGGGAGAGCGCTTGAGCCCAGGAGCCATGTTTGTGTCACTGCACTCCAGACTGGGTGACAAAGTGAGACCCTGTCTCAAAAAAATAAATGCTGTGTTGATCAATTTCATATTAATAATACTTTTAATAGTAGCTTTAGCCAGAATATTTTAATGAAGACTTATAGTCACAATAAAATTTTTTAAAATTTAAATTTAAATATACATACGTTTTTTGCAAAAAAGAGTTATAGATTGATCAATAACAGATTTTTCAGTCATACTAAATTAGACAGAGAATATTCTAAGTAGAAGTGGAATGATGACACAAGTTTAGATAAAAAATATAAAATTTCTAGATGTTAAAAGATAACTTGTATACCTCTTAAATGTATCATGGTAGATATCAAATTACTATGGTATCAGATTCCATTAGGTTCATTAAAAAGAATGATAAAATTATTTTATTTTAAAATGTGAATACTTATAACCTTTTTGAAGTTATACCTATTTGCACCTTTTATATATATGATGAATGCATTTGAGTGTTGAATTAAAACTATTTCAGAGGTTACGTTGTTTTTCAATTTTTGGAGGAGGTTAGAGTCTCAACTGGCTTAAAGTCTCAAATGTTCACAGCCTGTGGAACTCATATTGCCGAAATAATAATGAAATCTTAGGGATGGCTGACTGGGGAATAAGGGAGGGAGATTTAAAACATACTCAGACCCAAAGGCAGGTTTTTGAGACTTGAGAAGACAATATTTATGCCAGAGTCCAGGTCTCTAAATGCAGTTGGAGGATCAATTCAGGAAAGATGAAAAATGATCCCGGAAAAATAAAAGTTTCTAACTTAGAGAGACCAGTGATATAAATTGAGTTATATCAAACATAAAATTTTAAAGCTAGAAATAGTCCAACAGAATTCTAATAGTATTCAAAGGAGATTTTAAAAAGACATATTTATAGCCTACATTTAAGAAAGATTTAAAATTACAAAGTATTATATTTCATCAAAATTAAACGCACACACACACAATTTTCAAGTTGTAGAAGAAAAAAACCACCATCAACTGTCTAAATTATCCAACCTGCTGTAACACAAAGGTGTATTTCTACCCACTTACTTTTGTCCTATCATTTTCAGCTTATCACATGTACGAGAATGCCGAAGTCCAACCTCCCGAAAATGATTTTTTTTCTTTTTCTTTTTTTTAAAATTAGGGTTTTCCACAGAGAATTTTCTTGATTAAAAGAATTCCAGCCACAATTTCAAAATTTTAGTGATTCAGTTTTAACCTAACTACGTAGAATGCTGTCAAAGCTATTTTATGACCTATGTATAAATTGAAAGCCTTGCTCTTCCAAAAAAGTAAACTTAATGGATATCAATAAGCATATATATCTTTTGTGAGATGAGCATGCTGCATACACAAAGAAAATGTGTCTTTGCCCCTGAATTATCTTTGCTTTTAGAACAGTAGAGAAAACAGGATTTTTATATTTGTAAGCTTAGATCAAAATACTATTCCAAAACATCCTGCAGAGATCCACTTAAAAATATTAATTATAGCTGCCATTATAGCACAGCCAGCAATAATGTGACTTGTCTAACGTACTTGGTCCTGAATTTTCAAATACGAAATTGCTATCTCTGAAAAATGCATAAATTCAATTCTGATAAATCAAGAGTTATACTCTGTGTCAAATATCTGTCTGAAACATATTCCTATGAGTAAGCTAAGAATCCAGAAATCGGGCCTTAACTTCCAGTGCACATATCCTGGTATAGTGTAAAAGAAATAACAATAACTATCTTTACTTCCCTGAATATTTTCTCTGAAATACTGACATTAAAGCCTAAATTATGGTGTAAGTCAGTGTAAAAATGCTGTAATACTGAATCTATTTTTTTTTTACTATGAGTCTCTTTATCCTTATTCACTTGTGTGAGTGCATGTGTGTGTGTGTATTCGTCTGTGTGTGTGTGCACGCATGCACATGCTCTTGTACACTGGGTTTCAGACCGTGGACCAGATCTTTCAGCACTGACCTTGCTTAAAGAACTCTGACTACAGATTTGAAACTCATCAACTTCTTATTACTGACCCTTCTTTTGCAGAAATCAAATCTGACTCTTCTTTGGGTGAAAATAATAAGTGTCTATTACACATGACAAAAAAATATGACTTTCGGTGTGAACTATTTTGACTTGGGAAATATACTTTTCCCTGTTTTAAAGATAGATTTTTCCATAGTGAAAAAAAATAAAAATGATTTAGATGAATGTGTCAGAAAGTGTGAGCACTGGGTTCATATTGATCTGATCAAAACTTACGAGCAGAGGTGAAATTTGGTCCAGAAAGCAGTTTGGAAGGAAATGCACTCAATGATTTTAGACATTGAAGCCTTTGTTGAAAATTGCTCTTCCTCTGTTGACTGAAAAAATGGCTAGGCATGGTTTTAGAAGCCCAGAATTTCAAGGACTTTTGGCTCTTTGATGGAGCATCCTAATTGCAGCTCCTTCACAAAATGAGGGTAACTCCAACCTGACATTATGGGTTTACGTGAGGATTAAATGTATCTTCCATAGTTGGGTGATCAATAATTACTTCCATTCCTTCACTCACTGTTTTCCGCTCTTCATTTCACAACCTCTCCATGAAGTATAAACAATTTAGAAGCTAAGTGAATAAAGATGCCTTGGTTGTAATACTTTAGTCCTAACTTCCTAAATACATACTAAGTAGAGAGTACTGCACTAATTTGCAAGCAATGAAGCTGAGGGTTGTAGTTGAGAGAATGCTGGTTGAGGGGACAGAAGATCTCTTCCCTGAGCCCAGTTCTCTTAGGCTAACAAGTGATCTTAGCAAGTCACTTAGTTTCAGATTCCCCATCTATCCAATAGGGGATGATAATGCCTATTTTACGTAAGTCCAGGTAGAGCATTTGAAAGTGTTCATAAAACACTTTTAAAAATCCAAAGTATCACAGAAAGGATATGCAGCTAAACATTTCCTATCTGCCTCCCTGTGCCTATACATTTTCTGAATATTTCGGGAAAAGGTATGATTTAATATCGGGTGAATTGATCCTTTAGTCAACACTTGATTATTCATGGTCAGAGAATAAATGTCACGTATAGGTACTGCCTTTCAGTCAATAAGGTTAACCTCCTTCCTCGGGTGACATTATACTGATCACACATCTCACAAGGAATTATGAGGGTCCATAAGGAAGATGCATTTAATCAAGATTTCTCTGTGGCTAGAAAGAAACACGCAGGAACCTTCAGGCTGCCAGGTGTTGTTCAAAATCATGTTAATCTGAATTACTGCCAAACTCAAAGATTCATGCAAAAAATATCACTTCAGCTTGTATTCATGTATTTTACCTGTACAAGGATTTCCTTCATGTTTAATTTTCCTAATTCATGTATTTAGAATAAAGCTGGAGAATAGTCCATTATATGGTTAGAAACATGTCTGTTATCTCTATTGCATATCAATTTTATTACTACTCACTATCAATGCTTGTAATGATTCCCATGAGGTGCCTGTTTGTGTGTGAATGTCTGTGTGTACAAGGAAACTTGTGTGTGTTTAATAGTAATGTTACACTGTAGGAAGATGTCCAGGAAGATTAATAAGGCATAAAATTTATAGTAACAATGGGATATTAGAATAAAATAAGAGAATAATTACTTGAGTACATAAACAATATGGTTCAAACTTATTATTTTGCATTTGTTGAATCCATAATTTAAATATTTATTAAACTTCAGCAGTTTCTCCAAAGTACATTCCCAGTTGTCTTTATTACTGCATAATGGGAAGACTCATTATACAATGTAATTATATTGTATAAACAAAATTCTAGTCACTGTTAAGAAATTATTTATGAGCATGTAACACTGAAAAAAAAATCAGCAAGGTTAAATCCTACAGATTGTATGGTTTAATCCTATTTATTCCTTTCTGTTTCCACTACTGTTGCCTATCTCTAGACAGCATGATAAATATTATATTAACAAAGCTTGTATTGAGACCTAGTTTAACTAGAGAGAATTCACATGCAGTCTAGAATTTGAAATGTCACAAAACACAGAAATATGAATGAAGCATCTGATTATGAGTTTTTAAATACACAATATTATCTATCTTAATTGTATTAAACATTGCATTTGTTATATGTTAAATTACATTTGTTTATACAAATTTTGTGTCTTACTATCAAACATTTTTACTGTTACACAGTCAAATTTTGAAAAATATATCTTTATTTATTCTGTATATATAAAAACTTTTCCCCTTCTACAGCAGTCTTGCATGAACAAACAAAAACTAAAGAGGGAATACGTGTGAATTAAAATTTGATTGAGGACATTTCCTGGTAGCCAAGGTAATAGAGACTAATTAAATAAGAATCTCTCCACATATACCCCAGAAACATTACCAAATTACAGAAAAAGCAAATAAAATCATATAAATCTCATGCTTTCTGCAAAATTAAAAAAATAAAGAATCCTGAATACTTCTAATTACACACACACACAAAAAATCAAAATTCAAAAAACAGACATCAGATTATTTCTTGAATTTCTACCACAAACCTTTGCTAAGAGAACTGGTAGAGGCTCTGGAAAAGCTGCTTAAGATTGAACAAGGTGAACTGAGATCAATCCCTCAGAAATAGAAAGTTCACTGTAAGTGTGATAACACTGAAAAAGAATCCTTGTAGATAAGAGTGCTAACCAGAGACAACACACTGAAAGTGGGCATGGGACTTTTATGGGCAGTTTGAAAAAAATAATAATGTTTCTGAAGGAAAAAGAATAAAAAGAAAGAGGCTTTGGAGACTGGATGAGGAAGGAAAAATAAACAAGAAAGAAAAAATTTAGAGCTCTGCAAGACTAAATGAAATAAAAATAAAATCAAAGCATACACACCCTCTCCCCAGAAAGAAGCCATCCGTTGAAAAACCTGCACTACACATAAGAAGAGAATGATTTCGTAAATTATCCCAAACCACCAACCATGTACATGTATGATGGGCACACAAGGAATCTTCATCTCTAAAGCTCCTCTAAGAAGCAAACAACAACAAAAAATCAAAGTATGTCGCCTGATAGGAAGTTTCCTCCTCTCTGTCCCAAAGAGCCATAAAGCAGAGGAAAAAACGTAAGAAAAAAATTCTGAACTGAATTTAGTATCATTAAACCAGTACTGAGAAACACAAAAAACATCATGAGAAATAAATTTTCTAAGATTAAAAACAGGAAGATGTAAAAGCAAGGGTTGGCTAAACTCAGAAAATAAATATTAAAAAAGACAAACATCATATCAAAAATAATATTTCAGGTTCATGGTGCCTGAGAGAGAACGTATTTGAATGGAAATTTAATAAGGAGTATATAGGAAAAGAAAATTAAAAAGCTGAGAGGGAAAAAATTGAGATTAAAAAAGAGAAAAAAAGAGGAGAAAGAGAAATGTTTAGAGAGAAAGTGATTGAAATGGAAGACAGGCAAAGGAAGTCCAACATACATACTATTGGGGTTCCTGAATTTGGAAACCAAATAATGAAAGAGAACTAATATTTAAAACAATACTCCATTTAAACTATCTGGAAAGAAAAGACTGTGCCCCATATAGGAAAGAGCTCCCAGGGTACCTGGGACAATTGACCCAAAATGATGAATTCTGATACCAACCTATTTGAGTAAAAATGTTAGATTTTTTTTTTTTTTTTTTTTTTTTTTGAGATGGAGTCTCGCTCTGTCGCCCAGGCTGGAGTGCAGTGGCACGATCTCGGCTCACTGCAAGCTCTGTCTCCCGGGTTCATGGTATTCTCCCGCCTCAGCCTCCGGAGTAGCTGGGACTACAGGCGCCTGCCACTACGCCCGGCTAATTTTTTGTATTTTTAGTACAAATGGGGTTTCACCGTGTTAGCCAAGATGGTCTCAATAGCCTGACCTCATGATCCGCCCGCCTCGGCCTCCCAAAGTGCTGGGATTACAGGTGTGAGCCACCATGCCCAGCCAAATTGTCAGATTTTAAAGATAAAGAAAAATATTCAAAGGCTCTTCAAATAAAAATATCAAATTGCTTACAAGGGCAAGATAATTTAACTAGCACCAGACTTCTAAATAGTAATATGCAAAGAGAAGCAAAATTGAATAGCGTTGTCAAGAAACTTAAGGAAATAAATTACGAGCCCAAATTGTGATTTCCAGTCATGCTGTCCTTCAAATATCAAAGCCATAGGAAAAATTTTAAACATGCAACAACTCAGAGAACTCTGGGGAAAACAGCGGCAAAAGAATTGACTGTGTGCATTTAATTTATAGATGTAACATTAACACTAGGTGGAAAAGTAATATCCAGATGTTATACGATAGGAGGAGGCAGAAATAATGCTGTTAAAAATAAGGACACAAGGAAGAGGGCAAGAGAAAGTAGAACAAGCTCATTTTTAATTGTGTAGGTACTAAGTGGGAGTCAAGGATACCGTGGAAAAAATAATAACCAGACAGCAATTAAAAGTAAAAATCCAGGGAACTAAGTACATTAAAGCAAGCATTCAAACAAAAACAGACTCTTCTAAATACCAAAAGAAAAAAGCAATTAAAACACATCCTGTGGAGACAAAAACGCAGCAAATATTACATAATACATATTGCAATTATAACGTAGAGTATGACAAAGGTGAGACCAAACCTACCAGTAATATTAGTAAATGTGAATAGATTTAACCCACGTGTTAAAGCAAAAGATTCTTGGCTTTTCTCACAAAGAAAGACCCAACCTTATAATGTATATAAAGGATACCTGTCAAAGCACACGTAGAACCCTGTTATTTAGGAAGGCAAATGAATACTAGTCAAATGGGAGAAATAAGAAATCAGTGCTTGTATTCCTGATCTTAGAAAAAAGTGGAATTAAAGCTAAAAAAAAGTGAAATATGACAAAGGATACTTTTGAGTGTTAAAAAATACCATAATTAATAATAAAGACAAAAACCACAAATGCCTGTGGATGAAAAAAGTAGAGCAAGCACTTCCACTATTTTTAGAGTGTATATATTTTTATGTATTTATGTATTATTTTATGTATTTATTATTTTATTATTATACTTTAAGTTCTAGGGTACATGTGCACAATGTGCAGGTTTGTTACATAGGTATACATGTGCCATGTTGGTTTCCTGCACCCATCAACTCATCATTTACATTAGGTGTTTCTCATAATGCTATACTTCCCCCAGTCCCCCACCCCACGACAGGCCCC
>NW_012105997.1:2096591-2116578 GCF_000951045.1 Mandrillus leucophaeus | reverse complement strand
TTGGCTGCATAAATGTCTTCTTTTGAGAAGTGTCTGTTCATTTCCTTTGCCCACTTTTTGATGGGGTTGTTTTTTTCTTGTAAATTTGTTTAAGTTCTTTGTAGATTCTTCATGACTAAAACACCAAAGCAATGGCAACAAAAGCCAAAATAGACAAATGGGACTTAATTAAACTAAAGAGCTTCTGCACAGCAAAAGAAACTACCACCAGAGTGAACAGGCAACCTACAGAATGAGAGAAAATTGTTGCAATCTACCCATCTAACAAAGGGCTAATATCCAGAATCTCCACTTTTATAAAGTGTATCCTACAGGTGGTATTAGGGGACAGAAACAAACACATCAATAAATGGAGTCTTTAAAATATCACTCTTAGTACAAGTTAGATCAAGAGGGCAAAATAAATTTAGTAAGGATGTATAATACTTAAACACAATACAATATGGTGAGGTGTGTCCTCTCTATTTTTCTCTCTCACTATATCAAAGTTTATACAATAAAACAGAGAATTTGGTAGGCCCCTCTCATCTTTGGATTCATTACAATTTCTGTTATCCAAAGTTAATGGAAGTCTGAACTTATGAAATGGAAAATTCCAGAAATTAACAATTTGTAAGTTTAAAATTGATGCTGTTCTGGGTAGTGAGATGAAATCTCACACAGTCCCGCTGCATCCCACCCAGGACGGGAATCATCCTTTTGTCCAGCGTACCCTTGATGTCTACGCCACCTGCCCACTGATCACTTCATAGCTATCTGGACTGTCAGATCGGCTGTGATGGGATGGTAGTGTTCGTGTCCAACTAACTCTTATTTTCCTTAAAACTGGCCTCAAATGCAAAAGTAGTAATGATGGCAATTCAGACTTGCCAAAGAGAAGCCATAATGTGCTTCCTTTAAGTGAAAAAGTGAAAGTTCTCAACTTAGTAAGAACATTTTAAAAAATCCTATGCTGAAGTTGCTACGATCTCAAGTAAGAATGAATCTTTTATTGGTTAAATTGTAAAGAAAAAAATTATTCCAGTTTTGCTGTCACACCTCAAATCACAAAAGTTGCAGTGTGTGATAAGTTAATTGAGATGGAAAAGGCATTACATTTGTGGGTGGAAGATAAAAGTTCCAACTGATGATGACAATGTGTTGCACCAGAAAGTACTGAGCCTATATGAAGACTTCAGCAAGAGATCCCTTGAAAAGAGTGACACCAAGCCATTTATTGCAAGTAAGGAATAATTACACAGATTCAGGTGTGGACTGAAAAATATAAAAATTACTGGAAAGGCTGCATCGGCTGATGAAGAAGCTGCTGCCACGCTTCCAGCAGAGCTGAAGTTGATCAAGGAGAAAGGATACCATCTAAAGCAAGTCTTCAATTGAAGTGAGCTCTACTGGAAGAAGATGCCCAGTAGAAATAACAATTTTAAAAGTGCAAAAGAGGCACCAGGGCATGAAATATGGAAGGACAGCTTGCCTCTGATACTATACAGCAAAGCCTATACAGGGTTCAGCACTATCTGTGGTTTCAGACATCCATTGGGGGTCTTGGACGGTAACTCCAAGGATGCAGGGGGTGGTGTATGGTACTTCTCAAGTGCCAAGGGGATACTTGTGTTATGGACTGAATGTGTGTGCCTTCTTCTCCCACACTCCAACTCATGTGTTGAAGTCCTAATCCCCAATGTGACTGTATTTGGAGACAGGACCATGTTGGAAGTAAAGTTGCATGAAGTAAGGTCATAAGGGTAGAGCTCTGGTGCATACAATTAGTGTCCTTATAAGAAGAGACACCAATGCAGTGTGCATGCACAGAGGAAAGGCCATGTGAGGACACAGACAGAAGGTTGCCATCTACAAGCCAGGAAGAGAGCCCTCACCAGAAACCCACCATGCTGGCACACTGATCTTGGACTTCCAGCCTTCAGAATTGTGTTTAAGCCCCTCAGTTTGTGATATTTAGTTATGGCAGCCTGAGCACACTAATGCAATTCACAAACCGTAGTCATATGTTAACTTACAAAGACAGATGCAGTAAATTTTCTAAAAAATAGTAATATTATAAGCAATACTGTTTCATTATAATTCAGCAAGACTAGAAATAATAACAGAACTTAAAAAGACCTTACCACCTGGAAAGTAAGGAGCCTTCTCTTAAATAACTCCTGAGTAAAACTGTAAATACAGAAATTACAAAATTTTTGAAAAATAATGTTAATGAGAACAGTGCATATCTGTTTGTATGAAACACATTTAAAATAGTTATTAATGGGAAATGTACAGCCTTAAAACTTATATTTTAAAATAAAAGGATAAAAATAAATTAATTAAATTTCTAACTCCAAAAAACTAAAAAATGAGAATACAGCAACCCATAGAAGGAATATGGAAGAAAACAATATGGATAAAAGTAGAAATTGATGAGGTAGAAAAGAAAAAAACAATATATCTAATTAATAGATCAAAATATTGTTTTTTATTAGCAAAACTGCAAAGTCACTAGCTAATATAATCAAAAAAGGAGAAAAGACTTTATAAAATAAGAAATAACTAAAGGAGATGACCATTGGAACTGAAAAAAATTTAAATTAAGATATTAATCAGACTTCTAAATAAATGAGCTGGAAACCCAGATGAAATCCCTAACTTACTTGAAAAACATAGTTTGCCAAAATTGATCCTATTAAAGAAAAATACTTAATCAGATTAATATTTGTGGAAGCAATATAAAAAGTTAACAAGGAACTGTCTCACAAAGAAACACCAAGATCAGATGGTTTCATAGGGGAATATTACCAAACCTTTAAAGACATTTAAAGAGAAAAAAAAAAAACAAAGTAAAATATAGAAATATAAAAGAGGCCATTGCTATAGACAAAAGTAATTACATATATTAAGGTTATATTGCAAACAATTTTATAGCAATAAATTTTACAATTAGATGAAATGGGCAAGTTCTTTGAAAATAAATTACCAAAATTGAAGCAAGAAAAATATTTCGGTACATAAATAGTTCTATATCCATTGAATAAATTGAGTTTATAACCAAAAACTTTTCTACAAAGAAAACTCCAAGCTAAAATGGCTTCATTGGTGAATTATGTTAAACACTTAATAAAGTATTAAGGGGACCAGGTGTGGTGGCTCACACCTGTAATCCCAACAATTTGGGGTACTGAGGTGGGAATATTGCTTGAGCCTAGGAGTTCAAGGATTCGGTGAGCCATTACAGTGCCACTGTACTCCAGTCTGGGTGACAGACTGAGATCCTGTCACAAATATATATATACATATTATAGTGCATATATAATAAATGTTGCATACATATTACATATAGAATTATATATAATGCTAATATTACATAAATTCTATCAGAAAATACAAGAGGGAGGAAAATATCCTAATTCATTTTATAGAGCTAGCGTAACTGACACTCAAAACTGACAAGGATTTTACAAGAAAAACAATTGATCGATGTAACTCATCAATGTAGATTGGAAAATGATAAGGTTTTAACAATTTGAATCCAACAATATATAGAACAAAATTCCATATGACAAACTGATTTTACATTTTGAATAAAAATACAGATAACCTAGAATAACTAAAAAAACTTTGAAAAAGAACAAAGGTGAAAAACTACATCAAGAAATACTGTAAAGCTACAGTATTCATGACAAAGTGAAATTGCTATGAATATACACATATGGATCAATGAAATAAAGAATCCAGAAACAGACTCAAAGGCATGTTCAGTTGATTTCTTGATAAAAATTCCAAGGAAATTCAATATGAGAAAATAATAATTTTTTTTTTCAAAAATGATGCTGAAACAAAGGGATAGCTATATGCAAAAACATGAACCCCTACCCTTACCTCATTCACAAACAGTACCTCAAATTGCATCATAGACCTAAACATAAGAGCTGAAGCTGTAAAACCTGTAGAAGAACACCACAGAATGGAATATCATTATGACCATGGGTTAAATAGATCAAAATGCACAAATTATCAAAAACCTGATAAATTGGACTTCATCAAAAATTAAAAGATTCTCCTCTTTAAAATATATTATTCAGGTTGGGTGTGGTGGCTCACGCCTGTAATTCCAGCACTTTGGGAGGGCAAGGGGGGCGCACTACCTGAGGTCAGGAGTTTGAGACCAGCCTGGCCAACATAGTGAAACCTCATCTCTACTAAAAATACAAAAATTAGCCAGGTGTGGTGGCATACACCTGTAATCCCAGCTACTTGGGAGGCTGAGGCACGACAATCACTCAAACCTGGTAGGTGGAGGTTGCAGTGAGCCAAGATTGTGTCACTGCACTCCAGCCTGGGTGATACAGTGAGACTGTCTAAAAATACATTTATACACACACACACACACAGATATATTTCAGAAAATAAAAAGAAAAGTCACAGAATGAGAGCAAATATTTGTGAAACATACGTCTGATAACGTTTCTGTAACCAGAACATAAAAAGAACTCTTACAATTCAGTAATTACAAAACCACTTCATTAACATGGGCAAAACATTTAAAACAACATATCACAGAGAAAATATATGAGCCAGGCGCAGTGGCTCACGCCTGTAATCCTAACACTTTGGGAGGCCAAGACAGGCAGATGGTGAGGTCAGAAGTTCAAGACCAGCCTGGTCCATGTGGTGAAACCCCATCTCTATTAAAAACACAAAAATTAGTTGGGTGTGGTGGTGGGCACCTGTAATGCCAGCTACTCGAGAGGCTAAGGCAGGAGAATCACTTGAACCCAGGAGGCGGAGGTTGCAGTGAACTGAGACTGTGCCATTACACTCCAGCCTGGGTGACAAGCGGGACACTGTCTCAAAAAAAAAAGAAAAGAAAAAGAAAAAGAAAATATACGAAGGGTCAATAAGCACATAAAAAGATGCTCAACATTATTTTAGCCACCAGGGAAATTCAAATGAAAACTCCAGTATGATTTAAAATGAGTTCAAGATGTATCAGAGACCTGATATGAAGAATAAAACAAGCTTCTAGAAGAACACATAGGGGAATTTTGTTATGACCTTGGATAGATAAAGATTACTTTTTTAAAAAGAACTTTTATGCCAAGAGCTCCTACAAACAGAAAAAAACAGGTATCCTAATCAAAAATTGAGAAGAAGGTTTGTACAGGCATTTCATAAAGGATGACATCCCAGTGGAGTCTAAAACAGCTCGGCCATCTTTGGCCATCAGGGAAACAAAGAGTCAAATCACAAGGGCTCCCCCTACACCCCATCTATAATGGTGTTGACATTGATGAAAGTAGTGAAACTCCGTAAAATACTTGAAGACATTTATTATGAGCCAAATGTGAGTGACCATGGCCTGTGACACAGCCCAAGAGATCCAGAGAACATGCGCCCAAAGTGGCCAGGCTACAGCCTGGCTTTATACATTTTTGGGAGACATAAGACATCCATCAATACATGTAAGATGTACATTGGTTCCATCTGGAAAGGCAGGACCACTTGAAGTGCTGGTGGGGAGGTGGGTCATCCGGGTGCAGTGAGGCGGGGTGCCTTCCAGATCATAGCTGGACTCAAAGATTTTCTGATTTGCAATTGATTGAAAGAGTTAAGTTATTATCTAAAGGCCTGGAATCAATAGAAGGGAGTGTCTGGGTTAAGATAAAAGGTTGTAGAGGCCAAGATTCTTATTATGCAGATGAAGGCTTTGGGTAGCAGGCTTCAGAGAGAATAGATTGTAAATGATTCTTATCAGAGTGCCACACTCTTAGTTAATTTTCTCCTGGATCTGAAATAAAAGGACCTGGGAGGGGAGACAGATTCTCTATTGAATGTAGACGTTCCCCATGAGAGACAGCTTTGCAGGACCATTTCAAAACATGTCAAGGAAATATATTTTAGGGTAAAATACTTCAATTTCTTTCAGGACCTGCTATCCGTCATGTTGGTGTCTTATTGCTACAAAGACCTTGTTTTGTCAGTCTTAAGGTCTGTGTTTTAATATTAACACTGGGTTTACTTTAGAACACCCTTGGCCAAGAAGAGGGGTTCATTCAGTTTGTTGGGGGGCTTCGAATTTTATTTCTGGTTTGCAATGATTGAACCTAAAAGGACTGGCAGCACCAAATACTGATGAGAATGGGGATTAACCACAATGCTCACGTTCTTCAGGGTGGGTCCCTGAAGAGAAGCAATCATGTTCTTAAATTCTTTGACAGTATTCACCAAAGCTAAAGATATGTTAACCCTGTAACCCAGCCATCTCACTGCTGGAGAAATTAGTGCAGATGTTCAACAAATGACATGTATGAATATGTTTATAGCCACATTATTCATAATAGTTAAAACTGGAAAGAATCCAAGTGTCCATCCGGAGTAAAATAGATACATAAATTGTGGTATAGCTACTCTATGGAATACTGCACAGCCATAAAAAGGAATGGCCCATGACTTCAGGCTACAGCATGGATGGATCTCACAGACCTAATGTGGAGGGAGAGATGCCAGACAGAAAAGACTGCATATTCTGGATTCCTTTTCTACGAAGTTCAAAACCAGACAAAACTAGCCTAGGGTGATAATCGAATGGTACTTTCCTTTGAAGGACTAGCAACTGCAAGAGGCTTGAGGGAGTGTTTTGGGGCACTACAAATGCTCTCTATGTTTTATTCTGGATCTCGGCAACATATTAGAAATGTATCAAGCTATACGCTTAAGATTTGTGCACATAAGTATACCTAAGAAATACTCAATTTAAAAATAAATCAAAAGAGATGCTTTAAGGATTAAAGAAAAAATGAGGGCAAAGACATTTTCAGATAAGTAAAAAATGGAGAGGTTTTTATTACCAACAGAACCGTACTAAAAACATACCAAAGGAATTTATCCAGGCTAAAGGAAAGTCACATTGGATGGAAGCGAAGAACTGCAAGAAGGAAGGGAGAGCTTCAGAAAGGATGAATATGTGAGTAAATATAAATTAATATGGCCCGTTTAAGGCAACATTCAGAACAATGTCTCCTGGCATTTAGAGCATATGGAGAAGAAAAATCGATGACAAACGCACAAGGGATGGGATGGGGGAGATGGAACAGTACAGTCCCTGAAGTATCCAGAAAGTGTTAAAAATACCAAATAAAGGTTGTATTAGTTCGTGCTCATGCTGCTGATAAAGATATATCCAGTGCTGGGAAGAAAAAGAAGTTTAATTGGACTTAGAGTTCCACATGGCTGGGGAGCCCTCAGAACCATGGTGGGAGGCGAAAGGCACTTCTTACATGGCAGTGGCAAGAGAAAATAAGGAAGATGCAAAAGTGGAAATTCCTGACAAAACCATCAGATCTCGTGAGACTTACTCACTATCACGAGAACAGTACGGGGAACCGCCCCCATGATTCAAATTATCTCCCACCAGGTCCCTCCCACAACACATGGGAATTATGGGAGTTCAATTCAAGATGAAGTTTGGGTAGGGACACAGCCAAGCCATATCAAGGGTGGATTGTAATAAGTGAATGGTGCACATTTTGATCTCTGTTGTAATTGTTATAAATGACAAAAGAATTTCTGACTAAAAACCTAACAGTGGAGAAGATATTTAATGTTGATTTGCCAAGAAATGAAGGCATATGCATATTACCGAGGGCTACGAAGGTAACCTTAGAAATAACTAAAACAGAACTGGTTCTAAGAGCTTGCCTCTGGGAGGAGATGGGGACAAGACTGCATTTTTAAAAGTTCATTATTACCCTGTAACTTTGGACTATGTATTTTTAATACTTTTTTAAAAGTGTAAAATTAGGCCAGATGCAGTGGTTTACACTTGTAATCCCAGCACTTTGGGGAGGCCTAGTCAGGAGGATCATTTGAACCCAGGAGTTCAAAACCAGCCTGGGCAACATAGTGAGACTCCATTTGTAAAGAAAAAAAAAAAAAAGTTTTAAAAAAGTAGCTGGGCATAGTGGCACACATCTGTAGTTCCAGCTACTCAGGAAGCTGAGACAGGAGGATCACTTGAGCCCAGCAGTTTGAGGCTGAAGTGAGGTGTGCTTTCACCACTGACCGACAGAGTGAAACCCTGTCTCAAAAATAAATAAATAAATAAAGGTGTAAAATTAACTTTGTTCCAAGGATTGAAGTTGAATTGTTGGATAAATTTAAATGACTGCCTGAACCAAAATGTGGATTCCACAATCATTCCAGGATGGTGGGCTTGCCTTTGTGGGCATTGACACTGGGTCCTCCTAGACTAAGTGAAGGCAGCAGAATATGCTCCCCCCAGAATACGCCACTTTGGCAGAAGGATTGGTTTGAGCTGCAGGCACCTGTGAAGCAGACACAAGAAAAGCTGTTTGTCCTCCCCACTATTTGCTTAAGATGGGACATAACTTTAAATATTTCCCTTCTCCCCTCTTATCACAGGACAAAAGTTGATCACTCACCAGAAACCTGACACCCTCATCAGTCTGGAGGCAGCACCCCAGGACTCCCAGTAACAAACTTTACTCAGTGGCATTTATCCACCTTGAGTTTCCCATAACTCGCCTCCCTAACACCCTTCTTTTTTTGTTTTAGTCGAAGATGCTGTATAAGCCAGAGATCTAGGCCACCTCTTTGAGATTTACTGTTTATTCCTTGGGTATCTGCCATGCATACATGAGGTATACATGCTAATAAATGTCTCCTCGTTTTTCTCTTGTTAATCTGCTTTTGTAATGGGGGTCCCAGCTAAGAACTATGAAGGGTAAAGGAACAATTATTTTTGCCTCCTCTACACAAGCAACCACTTGCCTGAGGGCAAGAGAGAAAGGAGAGAGACATGCACGCTGAGCCCAGTGAGTCTACTTTCTTCCAGCTAGCGGGGACAAGATGGTAGCCGGAGTGACATTGAACAGTCATGTATCAGGGTGAAGGGCCCTCATTTCCAGTGGGTAGAAATTCCCAGGCACCCAGGACAGTTTAGTGGTAAGCCTGGAGTACCATGAGCTATACCTGGGCGGTGATGCTTAGCAGGGGAGACTGGCCCCAGGCAGGATCCGATCCAGGGAAGCCAGCCAGAGGAAGGATCAGTCAACCCTCAACATACCTTAATTAAACAGCAGAGCCTGTGGTGTCCAAGACTTGGGCATTATTTATCCATAAGGGGCAGAGCAGGATGATGTCAGCCTGTCGAGTTTCAAGAATATTTCTAAGTGAAAAAAGAATATATTTTTAGCTGGATACAACAGGGATTTTAAATCTGCAGGTATTTCACTCCAATTGTGGTTTCAGCAGCTTTGAGGTCCTTCAGGTGCTTTGAGGTCCCTGGTTACTTTGCTTTAGAAATTTTAGCTTCAGCTAAAATAACTCCACTAACTCCAGCAACACGCCCCTATGCATGATTTTATTTCACAAAGCTGCGGCTGATTCTCCCAGGGATTTTGCTTTGAAGGATTGTTAAAAGTTTCAGGGATACTGAAATGATTTACTGGTGAAAGGGGCAGGCAGGTGGTAGAATGGGAAGAGGCGGGGCTTGGTGCCATGGAGGCGTATGTCCAGTGCTGAGTCTGCCCAAAGGGGTGTGGTGTCAGCCCCTTCCCTGTAATGGGGGTTGTAATACTGGCCCAATCTATGTGATAGGTGGATGTGCAGGAGAGCCATCCACATTTCATAACGATGTGACTATGCTTTTAGAATGTAAAACCCTCTATACCAGGAGGCTACTGTTGCTCTTAATCATTTTAGAGGTGATTCAAAATGTGCAGGCCAATATATTAAAATACCCCTTGAAATAGTCTTAAACTACAGCTATAGAGCAACATCCAAAGTGGGAAGAAAGATGCTCCAAGTTTGGCCTCGCACTACCAGCCCCTTTTAAAAGAATTGCATGGAGATTTGGGGAAACATTAGTTGACCTGTTAAATGACATGGTGGATGATTATTGGCAGCAAGAGACTTGATGGGGTATAAATGGCACCCACAAATGAATATGGCACTCCTCTTTCTGAACCCCAGGATCTGCCTGTAATCTACAGCTAAGCAAGGCAGAAATTCAAGCCCTGCTTATGACTGATAAGTTGGGCTTTGCAGAATGTCCTGCTTACCTAAGAGTGGTGCTCATCTGTTAGAAAATAGGGCTAATAGAATTCTATTTGAAAATGGGTATAGGGGTATATGGGATACCAAGAGTAACACATTCATTGAAAATCAAAGATAATCCATTTTTGCTCCAATAGCCGAGGCATCTATCTCCCACAGAGGTGACTGTCTTTCAAACATTCAGTATTGCTTACCCAAGATCCTGGCTTTTTAGACTCTTGCCGGATGCAGGATTTATATGATTTCATCTGGGATGATCCACAAGGAACCTCCACTGGAAAGAGCTTCGTTTGTGCTTCTGTAAACAAAACCCAATCAGCAACCTGTCCCTTCCCCTTCACGAAGACCCATGGGCAGTACGGTGAGTATATATCAGAATAAGGGAGCAGTCCATCATGGAGAGAATGGCACCTCCCAGACTCTATTAGCCATCCATCACCAGAGCAAGTTGTTGCTCTAATGATATATTAGTGGAATAATCTGCACAGGACACGCCGATGATATATTACTCAAAAGATGGCCCTACTTAAGGAGGTGAGGTTCCAGGAAGCGCCTGGTACCTTTGGAGGCGACTGGAAGGTTTCCACCAAATCTAAAGTCAGCCAGCAAGCACCATTCAATGGAAGCCACTTTCTCAGCAGCAGAGAGGAATACCGGTTTTAAATTAAACCTCCTGCCATCTTTGTAATAAATCTGCAGCCCTATTTGACCTTGGTGTCTTGGCTAATTCTAATTTGCCGGCACCATCTTGGTTGGCATTGAGAAATATGGGATTTTGCTCTGAGGAGTTTCTGAATCAGAAGATAGCCATACTCTCTGTGTGTCTCTTTCTTAGGGAGCCTGGGGTGCAGAATTCCTTAGAGATTACCAATTAGTTTGGAATAATTGAAATCACCTATAATGATAATTTTATTGAACACATACTTGGCCTACTCATACGGTGTTTCGTTGCATCTCCTGCTCTATAAAAATAGATTTATTTTCCTCCCTGTTTCTCTTCCCTTAAAATGTTTCATGTTACTAAAAACAGAAGATTGCCTGTCAAATGTTTTATTGGCCACATGTGTGTGATCATCAATCATCTTCCTCGCTCTGTGTGCGCATGTGTGCATCATTAGCCGAACTCCACCAATCATGCTCCTGGAAAAATTCTGCTAATTGGGTAAACAGATACACAAAAACTAATTAAAGCATAGCATTTACATTGTAATAACTGCACTTGGTGAAGACTAATAGAAGCCTCACAGCAAGTGAAAAAGTTCACCCTACAAATTGTTCTCTGTGCACATAATTGCTGTCATGGTAGAGGTGAGTGCATTAGGCAGTGTTTACGATGGTGGGGGCATTTGTCTGTGCCTGGCAATGAATTAGGCCTGTGACTGCGGTGAAGGAGGCACAGCATCAGAGAGCGAGCAGCATGCCAGTCCAATCATTCTCAGAATGCCTCCCTCGGTGAGGCTGGGCTGTGCTGTTCCTTCTCACTCAAGCCTCAGCCTCTTCCTCCAAGTGCACCTGTAACAGGCCTCCTGGACCATGCTTGGGCTGTGTGCTGTGTGCTGCATTCTTAGGGAAACAGTCCAGGACCATTGACCTGATGGATAGTGCTTTAGGCTGGTAATCACAGGTAATATTCTAAGAAAGTGTGAAACCATGGAAATATCCTTTCATGCTTGTTTGTCTACGGGGGGCACTCTAGTGGAACAGAACTGTGGTGCCAGGGAAGCCATGCTCTGGGCACTATCACTACCTTGGGGTCCTTCCTGCCTGGCCTTCTCTTCCTTGGCTGCCTCAGCTTCCGCTCCCTTTTTTGAGGCTCCCAGCCTACCTCACTCCAGTTTCTTGTGCAACCAGCCTGGCTCCAGGTTCCTCATCACGTAGGGTCCCTGAATAAACCAGAGGCTGGGAAGGATAGGGAACAGATACAGAAACTTTCACTGCTCCCATGGACTGACAGCTTCCCTGGCAACCTGCCACAGAACACTGAGTGAGCCCCAGCTCTCCAGCGAACACGACAGTGGTGCTGATGGTGAGAGTGATAGTGATGCTGACGGTGCATGGAACAACCAAAAAAAAAGTGAGCCACAGCACCGTTCTCATAAAGGAAATTCAGTCATGCATTCAAAGACTTATTTATCTCGATGAAGCAAGTTTTATCCCAGCAAATCAAGATGGCTTGAAGTACTGAACACAAACAGATTTTAAAATCCAGTGGGAAAAGATCTCCTTGTCCAGTGCTAGTTTGTGGCATTATAAAATGGTACAGTCCTTTGGGAAAGTCATTTGGCAACACATAGTAAGAGCATAAAAATATGCACAGGACTGGCCCACTCATATCGCTTCTCAGCATCTCTCCTGAGGGACCCATTTGAAGGCAGACTCTGCACTCTCCTCCCTCACTGCAGTTCCCACTTGGTGCTTTTGTCCACAGTGGCGGCTTCAGCTTCACCCCAAAGCTACCAACTCTGAAGCAGACACCTTCAGCGTTGCCTTGATGGTCTGTTCCAAACTTACAACCATCTGAGAATTTCCCATATGGAAAGTTTTTTCCCCCACAAAATTCCAAATTCCAAATGAAGCCCCAGCAACCTCTCCTCCTTGCTCTGGCCAGGCTGGGACCTCTGAGCCTGGTTCACGATCTCCCCGCCAGCACACTCAAGTTCATCAGCAACCAAGTCTCCTGTCCTACCGATCTGCCTCTGCCCAGGCCCTGCATCTCCTGCCTGGACCACAGGGAAGCCCTCAGGGCTCCCAACCTTCCATCCTGCCCATGCCAATGAGGTCTCCCCCTGCCATCTTCCTGGAACACAAGGCACACCCTTCTCTTTTCTACACCCAAACTACCAGTCTTGTCTTTTCTCCTCTCTACAGGTCATTTCTATACAAAATATCCAAATTTCTTGATATGGCCCCAAATTGCCTTTCTCAACCACCTATCCTCTTATGCCACTCCTGTATTTTTTTGCCAAGGCTGCCACAAACTTGATGCCTTAAATCATAGTCATTTATTGTCTCACAGTTCTGGATACTAGGAGTGCAAGATCAGAGGGTCCGTAGGGTTGATCCTTCAGAGGGAAGGATCTGTGCCAGGCCTCTCTCCTTGGCTCGTAGGGGGCCAGCTTCATGCTGACATGACGTTCTCCCCGTGTGTGTGTCTGCGTCCAAATATCCCCCATTTCACATGGACTCCAGTCATGTTGGATTAGGGGTCCTCCCTCCTGAAGTATGATATTCTAACTAATTACATCTGTAATGATAAGGTGGCATTCTGAGGTACTGAGGGCTAGGACTTTTAGGGGGAAATGCAATTCAATTTATAGCACCTTGTCAAACAATCTTTATGATAAAACCCAGCGAACTTAGCACCATCCATGAATAGACCATGAACTTTCTTGTCTTGAAACTTGCTCGTCTTGTTCCAGCTGCTAAAATCCCACCATATGTCAAATATTCCTTCCTGTGTTGATGAACAGCTGGGGTAACACACAGGACCATTTCATGAAGAATGTTACAATTTACCAATCACGCGGCTCAGTCCAGTCCTGCCCAAGGCCAACGTGAGATAAGTGTCCACAAAGGTCCCATAAACTAGGATGTTAAAACATTTCCTTCAGCTTCCTCCACATTCAGTACTCTCCTCTCCTTCACCTTGGCAGTGCCCATGTAACAAGGAGAGAGAAAAAACTTTTCTGACAGATTACCTAGTGGTCTTATCTTGGTCTTTGAGAGTCCAGTGTGTGTAACAGCAGCACTAAATTCTACACAATATTCTGATGATCCCCAACTATCTAAATTGTACACATAATTGGGACTAAGTCCTATTAGAGGAAGTTGGTATGTAAGGTTGTCTTCCAAAAACATTAGTTGGGACAACAGGGATAACAAAAATCCGTCAACAAATGGCTGGCCTTTTGATAGCTTTCTGCCTTAATGCCACATAAGGCAGGCAGGCAGATAAGCCAAGAACTTGTCTGCAATCACCTCTAATTATGTTTTGGTGTTATAAATGATTAATAGTAGCCCTCAACAAAATGCATTTCTGTCTTCCTAATCAAATAATTGTCACTTACTGCTCAAGAAATTGTTTCGTTGGTCTTATTGCATTTAGATCATTTCACACCCATTTCCTAGATAGACTCTATGCACCTTCCCAGCAGAGACCTAGCTGCTAATATATTCATGTTACATATGCCCAGCACTGTTCTTGGTGCCAGCGAAGGAATTGTTGATGGATGCGGTGAGTGGGCTTTTAGTATCCATGCCTACCTCCTTCCAGTGTGTCTTTCTTTACTGCAGAGGCTGGACAAGTAAGAACTAACATTTTTTGAAGTCCCCGGCAGCTAGGAATCTTGGTGCAAATTAGGTCCCAAAAGTTAGATGCACGTATGTGAAACTTGGAAAGCAGAAGGTGGGTGGAGGCCATTCTTAGTTCTGCTTTTGGGCCATTCCACTGTTAGGTCAGGCTGTAGGGTCGCAGGTCTTAAGAGGTGGGGTAGCAGTGGCAGGAGCAGCTTTCTAACCCAGCTTCCTGCAGTGTTCTCTTCTTGAAAACAGTAGTTCCTGATAGTCTTCGGATTCCTCTGTCTTTAGCCTTTAGCCTTTATGACACCTTTGTGAGCACCACATTCCTGTATTAAGCCCCTTTCTGTTTAAAATACTTAGAGTGCTTTTGACTTGCTTTTTAAATTATTATTATTATTTTATTTTTATTTTTTGAAACACAGTCTCACTCTATCGCCCAGACTGGAGTGCAGTGGCATGACCTTGGCTCACCGCGACCTTCACCTATCAGGTTCAAGCGATTCTCCTGCCTCAGCCTCCTGAGTAGCTGGGATTACAGGAGCCTGCCACCACACCTGGCTAATTTTTATATTTTTAGTAGAAACGAGGTTTCACCATGTTGACCAGGCTGGTCTCAAACTCCTGACTTCAAGTGATCCACCCACCTTGGCCTCCCAAAGTGCTGGGATTACAGGTGTGAGCCAACGTGTCCAACCTGCTTTTGGTTCGCATTGAAACTTAACAGTTACATATGGTAAGTAAGATTATTTTGCCCTCTTGGCATTTGTAGTCAGGTCCAAGAAGTTAAAATATGGGAAACATCTAAATATCCACTAACAGGAGAGTGTTTTAGGAATTATGGTGTATTAACCTGTGAGAGATACTTTGCTGACATAAAAATTTCTGAAAGAGAAAATAAAGTTTAAAAGGCGTTTTGTTGCTAAATATTGATTTAATAAGTTAAAACACAAAATGCTTATCATGATTACATAAGTCATTTTATACATGAATAAATATTTGTAAGAGAGACAAATAAAATAATTGCTTGTAAATTGTAGGATATAAGTGCAATTCTTGTCTATTTGAAGTTTCATTTGAAGATGAAGTAAAATTATTTTAGAAAAAAAAATTGGAAAAATATAGATAATTTTTAGCAGGCTCCATAAGAAAGTCATGAAGAAGATATAAAATGGCCTGGAGAATAAATCAGAGGAACTAGGCTGTAATTTAGTTTAAAAGTTATGGTAATAAAATCCTGAATGTAATATTCTACCTTTTCTATATAAATGTGCTTCCAGACGATCTGTTCCATATGCACCTATTGAACTGTTTTTCCAATTTATTCATATAATCAGCAAATACATGTTCCAGACGCTATTCCCGCTGAGGCTGCAGCAGCAAATTCTTTGCCTGCACAGTTATACTCCCCGCCTGCATTCTCATATTAGCTTGCATGGCAGCATATTTCTACTGATCCATTTTACACAGAGAAAATGGATCCCAGAAAGGTTAGGGAATCTCCTAGTCTCACAGTTGGTTGATGACAGCACACGTGGAATTAAAGCCCAGGGCTCTCAACATATTTTCAGTCTCTTTGAAAAAGTAAACAAAGGCTTAACCTATTAAAGAGGGCTCTTGGGTTAGGGATAAGGAAAACGTCCTATTGCAAGGTCCGTTGAACATCAGTTCAAGTTCTGAAGGGTGGAATTGCTAGAATATGAAGTAGCTGAAGAGGGAAAAAAAAACACGCAGGGAAAAGAAGAAAACAAGGGAAGAGTCAAGAATGTAAAACATGGAGTTTCATGCATTGATAACAACTGGATGTGACTATTTTAGTATTTATTGTTTTGTTTGTTTCTGTCTGGAGGGTGGAAAAATAATTGTAAATCTGTGTAATGTGTAAACATATTTTGTAATTTAAGAAACCCTATGGCATTTCATTATTTGAGAGTCATTTTAAAAAGGACTAAAATGTTCCTTCTTTCCCTGGAAGCAGGGTAGCATTCTACATTTTTTCTCAACATAACATGAAAACATTTTTAACCAAAAGTATAAGGATCCCAGGGACACAGAAAACATGTAGTCACCTAGCAAGAGCTCCTCTTGCACCCCTGCTCTGTGTCCAGGACTGGGGCTCTAATTCTGCCCTGTCCAACAGCACAAATGGATGGAAATCTCTCTGGGCTAAGCCATGACAAGATGATAGGGAGGTTTTCTTAGCGCCTGTGGCATCGCTTGGACAGCCTCGGCTTGAAGAAAGAACAGCAGACCAAGCTTCTTCTCAGTGTCAAGAGGCTATGACTCATCTCTCAAGATGCGACTCATGGTAGCCAGCGGGCTAAGATTAAGATCTCTGTGCCTGAAGAGTTGGTCAGTCCACAGCCTGGCAGGCCTGGAGGAGACAGGGTTTCTGGAATGCAAGTCCAGTTCATTCTCTAAACCAGAGGTCTCCAACTATAGTTCATGAGCTAACTTAGCCTGCAGAGGTGTTTTGTTTGACCCTCACCATGGTGATCACATTTTAAATTCACAACACAATTGATCCTTGAACAACACAGGGATTAGGGACACTGCATCCTATCCCTACTCACACAGTCAAAACTTGGCATATTACTTTTGACTCCCCAAAAGCTTAACTACTAATAGCTTACTGTTGACTGGAAGCCTTATCAATAGCATAGTCAATGAACACATATTTTGTATATTATATGTGTTATATACTGTATTCTTACAATAAAGTAATCTAGAGAAAAGGACTGTTCAGAAAATCATAAGGAAGAGAAAATATATCTGCTATTCATTCAGTGGAAGTGGATCATCATCAAACTCTTCATCCTTGTGGTCTTCACACTGCATAGGCCACAGAGGTGTAGGAAGAGGAGGTTTTGGTCTTGCTGTCTCAGGTGTGGCAAAGGCAGAAGGAAATCCAAGAACAAGTGAACCCACACTGTTTAAGAATCAACTATAGGCTGGGCGCAGTGGCTTACGCCTGTAATTGCAGCACTGTGGGAGGCCAAGGTGGGCGGATCACTGGAGGTCAGAAGTTCGAGACCAGCCTGGCCAACATGGTGAAACTCCATCTCCACTAAAAACACAAAAATTAGCCCTGCATGATGGCATGCATCGGTAATCCCAGCTACTCAGGAGGCTGAGGCAGGAGAATCACTTGAGCCTGGGAGGCGGAGGTTGAAGTGAGCCAAGATTGCACCACGGTACTCCAACCTGGGCAACAAAAAAAAAAAAAAAGAGTCAACTATAATTTCACACAAATATGTGACTTCTGGCTTTTTTTGAAAAGTAGGAAGAACTGCCACCCTGGGCCTGCCCTCCTATAGGGCAATGATGGCTGGTGCTTGGTGGCAGCTGTCCCCTTTGGATAGGACATGAGTGCTCCAACTTACCAAATCCTCACCACTCCCTATTGCCCCCCCGACATTGAGATTAAGAGTCACCTTATGCCTGGCTCAATTTACTCCTTAACACACCAGACTTTGTTCGGCAGTTAAGCTTGCAATCGCTGTTGCCATGCCTCCAGATCCCCTTGCCACATCTAGTCTCTATAACTTGTAGGAGGTTCAGGCCTTTATATTCAGTGTTGAACAAGATTGGTTTACAATCAAAAAGAGTGACATGCTATGCCATGATACATAACCATCAAGTTACTTCCCCACAGCGACTGGATTTCCTTGCCCATAAAATGGAACAGAAGCTGTAGATACTCTCTGAAGCCCTTCTAGTTTCAACCTTCTATGGGTTAATCCACCTTACTGCTCCCCTTGTTCCTGTACACCAACCCTGTTAAAATTCATATTCCTGAAAATTGGAATTTTTCCCCCTTCTCCTATGTTTGGCATTTGTTGAAATCTTAATTACTTGAAAGCTAGCCCAAGTTGTCACTGACAGAACACTGCCCATGTAGACAACCAGGATCCCCCTCAAAACCTTATCATGATCCACTAGCCAGGAGGCTTCCATATGCACAAAAAATTCTCCTAACCTGTCAGAAAGCTCTACTGAGGGTTGTTGGGTCTTAAAAAGAGGCCAGAGATTCAGTGGGCCTGAAAACTAAGCTTCCTTCTCTCCCTTGGATTTCACTTGCTGCACTCAGGTCTGAGGCAGCTTAATCCGGGAGAGATGGAACCTGAAAACCCTCTTGTGTGAGGTCCTGTATCCAGTGTTTCAGTCCTTTGCTAAAGGAGTCGGCACTGAGAGCTATTAAGCACCACCATGGCCCTGGGGCTCATTCCAGGTGCTGGGGAAGGTAGGAGGAAGGTGGAAAGCACAGTTCCTGCAAAGTGATTTTGGGGGAGAAGCTCTAGTGAGAAAGAAGTTTCCATGGAACAACACAAATAGATTCTGCCTCATGTAAAAACATTTTTCTAGCAAGTAATGTCCTTGACTTTTTTCCCTTCAAAAATGCCCAAGAGTACAATCTGTCTTGTGACTTGTTACTAGTTATGCAGCATGTGGGAAAATATGAGTAAAAGGTATAATTCCAAAATGCACAGCAGAATACATCTTCTCTCTTCAAAATGAGTTTATTTGGTCATTGCCCAGCTCAAGTCTGTTTTAAATGACTCTGTAATACATAGCTCTGACAAAGAATTGAAAACTAAGGGAAAAAATGCATCATGTGAAATGTGATTCAAATGAGAACATATTTATTTTCCACACTAAAAAATCTAATGAGAAGAGTGGATATCTAGTTTGGAATTTTTATGTATTTGGTTTTGGACTCAGAGTACTGATCATTATAGTATACAGTAAAAGCAAACAAATAAACAAAACCCAATTAATTTATTTATCTGTACTCAAGAATCACTCTGAGTAACAGTAGGTGAGACCATTGTTTTTAAGTAGCGAAAATAGAAAGTTTTAAAAATACTGACTTCTATTTAGGTAATATATTAGATCAACCTTTTTTTTCAACTAAAATATATAAACTACTTTGTAGCTTTCTTGCAAATAAAAATGCTCATAGAATACATTTTTATCTACTAAGGTTATCAGTAACATTTGGGCTAAAAATGATTTATTTTTCTTTCGCCTCTTTGGATCTTCTGGCTTCAACTTCTCTGTTATATATCTGCCTTCAACAAGTTGCTGGATTTTTCAGGATGAGGAGTACATGGTTGCTTCTAGAAAAATGCTTCACAAAGCAGTACAAAAATCTAGCCTGACACTTTAGTTACATTGTAAAAGAACAACTATTCAGCCGGGCTTGTTGGCTCACGCCTGTAATCCCAGCACTTTGGGAGGCCCAGGCGGGTGGATCACGAGGTCAGGAGATGGAGACCACCCTGGCTGACACGGCGAAACCCCGTCCTTACTAAAAACACAAAAAAGTTAGCCGGGCGTGGTGGCGGCGCTTGTAGTCCCAGCTACTCCGGAGACTGAGGAAGGAGAATGGCGTGAACCCGGGAGGCGGAGCTTGCAGTGAACCGAGATCGGCCACTGCACTCCAGCCTGGGTGACAGAGTGAGACTCCGTCTCAAAAACAAAACAAAACAAAACAAACAAACAAACAAACAAACAGATATTCCAGGATCCTTCCCCTTTAAGGGAATTGAACACAGGTCATTAGCTAAGTGAAATCGAATCCCAGTCTCTCCAGTTCTGCCATTTTTAACCCATTGTTACT
>NW_012105997.1:2093900-2095336 GCF_000951045.1 Mandrillus leucophaeus | reverse complement strand
CATGTAAGAGGACTTTTAAGAGGGCTGTTTATTCGTACCATTTTAGGTCTAATAATAACATTAATAATTATTCATGGTGGATAAAGGTAATCAGGAAACAAACTGATTGCTAGCGACATTGGGAAGGACACATCAAGGCCATGGCACGAACCAGGACGTCGTCTTGCTCAGGGAAATCAACACCAGAAACCACTGAACTGACGAGAGCCTCGGGAATGGGACTGAGTAGAGTCAATGGGGAGAGCGAGGCCCCGATGCCCACTTCTGTTCACACTCAGGATACCCTGTTGTGACATTGAATCTTGGTCAGTTCTTAAAACCTGAAAGTCCTGGGCAGAGGGGCTGTTTGTAGATTATTCTAGGGGGAGCTACATCTGCCTCATGCATACCTTCATTCATTCAATGATTACCAGACCTCTGAACATACACCAGGGCCCACACTGAGTACTGGGAATACAGTGAAGAACAGAATTTGCCTGGTCCCTGTCCTGGTGGGGTGCTCACAGTCACCTGAAGAAGACAGATATCTTCCACAAATAATAACCACACAAATAAATACATCATTGCAAGTTGCAATACAGGTTATCAAAGGGAAAGACAAGGTGCTAAGGGGGTTACAGAGGGACTGTTTCCAGAAGGTGGGGGTCGTGGATGTCTGCTCTGAGGAGTGACTTTTAAGTTGAGACCTGAAGAATGAGTAAGAGTGGGCGGGTAAATCCTGGGAGCAGAACATTCAAGGCTGATGGGTTTCATGAGTGGAGGACCTGGTGTAGTTTAAGGTGCTGGAAGGCCAGCGGTATGTCTGGGGCTTGGGAAGAGGGACCAATAGTGGCTGGCAGGTGACATGGCAGCAGCGGGACCAGGAGCCAACCAGGCAGGGCCTTTTGGATATGGCATAGATCTGTAGTTTTTTCTTAAATGTAAATAGACATATCCTAAAGCTCTGAAGCAGGAGAACAAAGTGATCAGAATTGCAGTTTGAAAGATCCCAGGTGGGCCGGGCATGGTGGCTCACGCTTGTAATCCCAGCACTTTGGGAGGCTGAGTCAGGCTGAGTCGCTTGAGCCCAGGAGTTTGAGACCACCCTGGGCAATGTGGTGAAACCCCATCTCACAAAACAAAACAAAACAAAACAAAAATTTAGCCAGGCATGGTGGTACATGCCTGTAGTCCCAGCTCCTTGGGAGGCTGAGGTGGGAGGATCACCTGAACCCGGGAAGTTAAGGGTACAGTGAACCATGATGGCAACACTGCACTCTAGCCTGGGCAAGGGAGTGAGAACTTGTCTAAAAAAAAAAATTCCCCAGTGCTTTATGAAAGCTAATTCAAAGAGGCAGGACAGCAAATGGTGGGGTGGGATGAGGGAGTAACAGAGAAGGCCAGGCAGAATCAGAAATAATTAGTTAATATTTCTCTTTTCTTTTTTTTTTTTTTTT
>NW_012105997.1:2089454-2090935 GCF_000951045.1 Mandrillus leucophaeus | reverse complement strand
AAACAAACAAACAAACAAACAGATATTCCAGGATCCTTCCCCTTTAAGGGAATTGAACACAGGTCATTAGCTAAGTGAAATCGAATCCCAGTCTCTCCAGTTCTGCCATTTTTAACCCATTGTTACTTGATAAACATTAGAATCATCTCTTGGCAGCAGAGCTCTGCGGTAAAGACTGCATAGGTGTGTGTGTGGGAAATGAACACAAGTGCATTGGGCTGGGGTTTCTTAAAGGTCATGCTGAGCCCTGAGATTCCTTACTCTCGCTTTTTTCCTAATATCCTCACAATTTGAAAATAATTAATCTACCTTCCCTGATATTAAAATTAACTCCTGGAGCATTTCACTAATTGTACCATCATCGATATTCATGCTCCTTTAAATAAATAAATTTTACCTTTTAGGAGAAATTTATAATTACTTGCTTTGCACATTTCCCCCCTTGTAAACAATAACCTATTTTAATTGAGGTTTTCTGGTCTCCTATAGGGGTAGATCATAAAATCTGAGCTCTAAAAGAAGAATTGTATTTTTAATGTCTAAAATAAGAAATGTATTTTAACCACTTTTGAGGAATAAAATAGATGAAAATGATTTCTTTGCTTACCGGGCCATGTAAGGGTCTTGTTTGTGGAATCCACCCCATGGGAAAGTGAGGAGGTCTTTGCTACGGGAGATGCAGGTGCGGTCTGGATGCTTCCAACAGCCCCCATTCCCAAATGTGCTTAACAGAGTCATAGCCATGACCTTACTGAGGCTTCCTAATCATGCCTGGATCTTGTTGTAATGGGTTTCCATAGTTTCAGGGAATAGAAAATTGTTTCTTAAATTCAGCACATAAAATTGTTTTGGGGAGGGGATTCTGGACTATGCTTGCTGTGGCTGGATCTGCCACTTATTTTCTGAGAGTCTTGAAGCAAGTCATCTCACTGCATTCAGCTCGCTTCCTCACCTATAAAATGGCAAGAACAGCATCACGTACATGCGGTTGGGTTACAACAAAGATTAAATGAGGTATTAATGTGGAAACTGCTTGACCCCTTGATCAGCAGATGATGAACACTCATATAAAATTAGATGACAGAACTTATCACTACTCACCTTGTAGAGGCAAGTCTTAGTACCTCTAAAGAGCTTACTCCCTCTCCAATCCTCAAAGGCAGTTTGTGGAGAGCTCCAAGCCTTGTCAACCTAATGTCAACAGCACCTTGAGGATCTTTATACACCATGTAAGAGGACTTTTAAGAGGGCTGTTTATTCGTACCATTTTAGGTCTAATAATAACATTAATAATTATTCATGGTGGATAAAGGTAATCAGGAAACAAACTGATTGCTAGCGACATTGGGAAGGACACATCAAGGCCATGGCACGAACCAGGACGTCGTCTTGCTCAGGGAAATCAACACCAGAAACCACTGAACTGACGAGAGCCTCGGGAATGGGACTGAGTAGAGTCAATGGGGAGAGCGAGGCCCCGA
>NW_012105997.1:2083103-2088129 GCF_000951045.1 Mandrillus leucophaeus | reverse complement strand
TTTTTGAGACGGAGTCTCGCTCTGTCGCCCAGGCTGGAGTGCAGTGGCGCGATCTCGGCTCACTGCAAGCTCTGCCTCCCAGGTTCACGCCATTCTCCTGCCTCAGCCTCCTGAATGGCTGGGACTACAGGCGCCCACCACCACGCCCAGCTAATTTTTGTATTTTTAGTAGAGACAGGGTATTATTTTTCTTATTTAATCCAACCTCAGTCCAGACTGTTGGAACTATTGAAGAGGTAGCATGATAATGCCCTGGTGAGTCTGAGATTTAATTCTAACCAGGTTCAGAATAGCCCCTTAAAACTGCCCTCTGGATTGAGAGAATTCTCATATTTGAAACTCTGGTGAAGACAGAGACAACCACAGAATCCCTCAGGGATGAGCGTTCGATTCCTCACCACCAGCTCCACATTGCTTTACTCCTTTGCCAACTGGAGACTAAACCAAGAGAAGTCAAAAGACACCCTGCTCCTTGGTGCTTATTAAAATGGCAAGTAGACCGAGGGTGGAAATGAAAATCGAAGAATTCGACCTGTGATCCAGATGGCCTAGCAGTCAGGGTCCAGTCAGGAGCTGGACCTGCAAATGGCACTCCAGTTATTTTAACAAGGAAATTTAATATAAATAATTATTAACCAGGTATTATAGAACTGAAAAGACAAAAAGTATACATGAAGGTTTAGAGAGCGGAGAACAAAAGGAAGCAGAATTATCAAAGCTTAGAAGCTTGAAGGAAGGTCTCTGTGGGACTGGTACCCGGATTTTTAAGCAGGAGGGGCTGCTTGGCTGGTGGGGCAGGTAACGTTAGAGGTGACATGGTGAGGCTGATTCTGGGGACGTTGGTGGAAGAACTGAAAACGAATCAGCTGCTTCTTCTGGAACAGACTGATGCTGATAGGAACAGGAAACATAGTCCATCAACAGTCTCCATCTCTCAGCCTTGCATCCTCCCGCTAGCGCCCTCTATTGGCAGTTCCCACAGGGAGCAGCTGGCAAAACTGACATGCGGTTTGTTGGGTCCCAGCCCCAGCATCACAAAGCACAGAAAGCAGAGTGTATATGGCTGGAAGACAAGAATTTAATTGCTGCCAGAGTCCCACACAATCATTTAATCATTTAGAAAAATGTAACCCCAACTTTAAAATTCAAAAATTTTTCTATTCTTTTGTAAAGATGTACATGTGTACAATGCTACATATATTTTCAGATAGATGGAAAATATTTATAAAGTATTACTTTTCCTTATTATCTAGTCAATATGTCTTTCTCTGGGAGGGCATTAAGTATGTAAAAATACATAAAGAACTTTGACAGCTCAATAAGAAGGCAAATAAATCAGTTTAAAAATTAAGCTGGATAATTTCCCTTCATTTGTCTTCAGGTTTAGCGATTTTTTTTTCTTCTTGCTGGTGCCAATCTGCTGTAAAGTCTAACCTGTGAATTATATATTTCAGATATTGTTTTCAGTTCTGGAATTATCAGTTTATCTTTTTTTAAAGTTTCCACCTCTCTCCCAAGATTCCTATCAATTTATTAATAATGCTCCGTTTTTCTTTAAGTCTTTAAGCATTTTTACATCAACTGCTTTAAATTTTGTATAAAGCTCTCTTGTTCTATTGCCTTTATTTCCTCCTCACTATGGGTCATGTCTGCCTGTTTCTTCCCATGTCTAGCAACTTTTCAATATATGCTGAACAAATAAGTGGATGATAATCATACAGACTCTGGATTCTGTTTTGTTGCTTTGAAGATTTTTGATATTTTTCCTAGCATGCAATAAACGTGGCTGAATGAAACCGTAGACTCTGACTTCCCTGGGGTGGGCTGAAGCTAAAATCTCCACTCATTTTTTTTCCATCTCCCATCTGTTGCTTTCTCTCAGTTCTCCTTCTTACGCATGGGTATTTCAGATGTTCACGAAGAATTTGAATGGAGTTCATATTTGGATTTTGGGTCTCTGCAGCTCCCTCTTTTTCAGAATATCTTCTTCCAGCCCACCCTTACCTTCCAGCCACAGGGGCAAGCCTGAATTCTATCCTTTGAATACTCACACCAATTAAGTCTGTGGATTCCTGATTCATCTCCAGTTACCCCACAGCACAAAACTTCAAGGAAAAGGCTATATAAAGGCAAATCTCACCAAATGTGTTTCCTTCGTTTAAAGATCGACCCTTTCCACTTTCTGCCTTATTTTGGTCACTTTCTAGTGTATTCAAATAGTTGTTTAAGAAATATTTTATAACAGTTATGTATGTATACTGTAACTGCTATGCTCGTAGCTGTCATTTGACTATATCTAACTGTAACTCTTAAGTCTGAAACAAGGGACTTTCTCATTGCTGAAAGCAGATCTCTTGGTTTATAATTTTTTATTTTAAAATATTAGAATATAGCTCTATAAAAATTGTTGTCCTAAGTTATATTCTGACCAACAGCAGCTGCAGTTTCAAATTTCACATTTAGGCTGGCAGTGGATGCTGTCAAATTCTCAGCCAGTTAGATGAAAATAATGGTATGTCATTATATTTATTTGCATTTCTTTATGCATAAGATTTTCTTAGGTTAATCAGTCAGTAGACTTTCTTTGACATGAAATTCATGTTGAATTACTTTGCTTGATTTCCTGGTGGGCTGTTTGTCTTTTATTTATTTTATGAGCTTTTTGTAGATTAAGAAAATTAGCTCTTTATTCACAATATAGGTCACAAATACTGCTTCTCAGTTTGTCGTTTGTTGTTTGACTTTAGTTAAGATTTTTTTTTCCCATGCTAAAATGTTAATTTTATAAGTAATAAAATATTTCAATTTTCTTTTATGGCTTTTGAGTTTAGTGTCTTGCTTAAAAGACTTTCCATATTGGAAGATTTTAAATAAATTCATGCATAACATTTTTTATTTTTGGTCTCTTAGGGCTTGATTTCATTTTATTTTTATTTTATTTTGCTTTACTCCTCAACAGGCCTAGAATTGCTTATGATGTAAGAAGTAAACAGGGGGCACACATTCTCAGTACCTCTTGAGGGCTGTGTCACGGGCCATGGTCACTCATATTTGGTTCAGAATAAATCTCTTCAAATATTTTACAGTGTTTGACTCTTTTTGTTGACAATAATCTGGTGCCCAAACACGTGGGGCCACAGAGAAGACTCAGACCCTGAAGGAGTTGCCTGAAACCCAAGCTAAGATACCAGGAGGGGCCCACTGAAGCCTCCCAGCTTCTCCTCTTGTGAAACTGACTTTAGAAAAAGAAAATCCCAATTTGAGAGATAAAAATACCTTCAACTAAGTCTTACATCCAAAATGGCCAAATAGGAACAGCTCCGGTCTGCAGCTCCCAGCAGGATCGACACAGAAGATGGGTGATTTCTGCATTTCCAACTGAGGTACCTGGTTCATCTCACTGGGACTGGTTGGACAGTGGGTGCAGACCACAGAGGGTGAGCCAAAGCAGGGAGGGGCATCACCTCACCTGGGAAGAGCAAGGGGTTGGGGGATTTCCCTTTCCTAATCACAGGAAGCAGTGACAGATGGTACCTGGAAAATCGGGACACTCTCACCGTAATACTGCACTTTTCCAATGGTCTTAGCAAACAGCACACCAGGAGATATATCCTGTGCCTGGCTCCACTGGTTCCACGCCCACAGAGCCCTGCTCACTGCTAGTGCAGCAGTCTGAGATCAAACTGCCAGGCTGCAGCCTGGGCTGGGGGAGGGGTGTCTGCCATTGCTGAGGCTTGAGTAGGTAAATAAAGCAGCCAGAAACTCGAACTGGGTGAAGCCCACTGCAGCTCAATGAGGCCTGCCTCTCTCTGTAGATTCCACCTCTGGGCACAGGACATAGCTGAACAAAAGGCAGCAGAAACTTCTGCAGACTTAAACCTCCCTGTCTGACAGCTCTGAAGAGAGCAGTAGTTCTCCCAACTTGGAGTTTGAGTTCTGAGAACAGACAGACTGCCTCCTCAAGTGGGTCCCTGATCCCCATGTAGCCTAGGCCAAATGACACCTCACACAGCCGGGTACCCCTCTGACATGAAGCTTCCAGAGGAAGGATCAATCAGCAATATTTGCTGTTTGGCAGCCTCCGCTGGTGATACCCAGGCAAACAGGGTCTGGAGTGGACCTCCTGCAAACTCCAACAGACCTGCAGCTGAGGGTCCTGACTGAGAAGGAAAACTAAGAAACAGAAAGGAATAGCATCAACATGAACAAAAAGGACATCCACACCAAAACCCCATCTGTAGGTCACCAACATCAAAGACCAAAGGTAGATAAAACCACAAAGATGGGGAGAAACCAGAGCAGAAAAGCTGAAAATTCTAAAACCAGAGTGCCTCTTCTCCTCCAAGGATCGCAGGTCCTCGCCAGCAACAGAACAAAGCTGGATGGAGACAGACTTTGACAAGCTGACAGAAGTAGGCTTCAGAAGGTCAGTAATAACAAACTTCTCTGAGCTAAAGGAAGATGTTCGAACCCATTACAAGGAAGCTAAAAACCTTGAAAAAAGATTAGACGAATGGCTAACTATAATAAACAGCATAGAGAAGACCTTAAAAGACTTCACAGAGCTAAAAACCATGGCGTGAGAACTATGTGATCCATGCACAAGCTTCAGTAGCCAATTCGATCAAGTGGAAGAAAGGGTATCAGTGACTGAATTTCAAATGAATGAAATGAAGTGAGAAGAGAAGTTTAGAGAAAAAAGAGTAAAAAAAAAATGAACAAACCCTCCAGGAAATATGGGACTATGTGAAAAGACAAAATCTACGTTTGATTGATGTACCTGAAAGTGACGGGGAGAATGGAACCAAGTTGGGAAACACTCTTCAGGATATTATCCAGGAGAACTTCCTCAACCTAGCAAGGCAGGCCAACATTCAAATTCAGGACATACAGAGAACACCACAAAGATACTCCTCGAGAAGACCAAGTCCAAGACACATAATTGTCAGATTCACCAAAGTTGAAATGAAGGAAAAAATGTTAAGGGCAGCCAGACAGAAAGGTTGGGTTACCCACAAAGGGAAGC
>NW_012105997.1:2081277-2082683 GCF_000951045.1 Mandrillus leucophaeus | reverse complement strand
ACCAGCCACTGCAAAAACATGCCAAATTGTAAAGACCATCAATGCTAGGAAGAAACTGCATCAAGTAATGAGCAAAATAAACAGTTAATATCATAATGACAGGATCAAATTCACACATAATGATATTAACCTTATATGTAGATGGGCTAAATGCTCCAATTAAAAGACACAGATTGGCAAATTGGATAAAGAGTCAAGACCTACCAGTGTGCTGTATTCAAAAGACCCATCTCATGTGTAGAGACACACATAGGCTCAAAACAAAGGTATGGAGGAAGATCTACCAAGCAAATGGAAAACAAAAAAAAAAGCAGGGGTTGCAATCCTAGTCTCTAATAAAACAGACTTTAAACCAACAAAGATCAAAAGAGACAAAGAAGGCCATTACATAATGGTAAAGGGATCAATTCAACAAGAAGAGCTAACTATTGTAAATATATATGCACCCAATACAGGAGCACCCAGATTCATAAGGCAAGTCCTTAGACACCTACAGAGAGACTTAGACTCCTACACAATAATAATGGGAGACTTTAACACCCCATTGTCAATATTAGAAAGATCAATGAGACAGAAAGTTACAAGGATATCCAGGACTTGAAATCAGCTCTGCACCAAGTGGACCTAATAGATATCTACAAAACTCTCCACGCCAAATCAACAGAATATACATTCTTCTCAGCACCACATCACACTTCTTCCAAAATTGACCACATACTTGGAAGTAAAGCACTCCTCAGCAAACGTAAAAGAAAAGAAATTATAACAAACTATCTCTCAGACCACAGTGCAATCAAACTAGAACTCAGAATTAAGAAACTCACTCAAAACCACCAAACTACATGGAAACTGAACAACCTGCTCCTGAATGACTACTGGGTACATAACGAAATGAAGGCAGAAATAAAGATGTTCTTTGAAACCAATGAGGACAAAGACACAACATACCAGAGTCTCTGGGACACATTTAAAGCAGTGTGTAGAGGGAAATTTATAGCACTAAATGCCCACAAGAGAAAGCAGAAAAGGTCTAAAATCGATACCCTGACATCGCAATTAAAAGAACTAGAGAAGCAAGAGCAAACACATTCAAAAGCTAGCAGAAGGCAAGAAATAACTAAGATCAGAGCAGAACTGAAGGAGATGGAGACACAAAAAACTCATCAAAAAATCAATGAATCCAGGAGCTGGTTTTTTGAAAAGATCAACAGAATTGATAGACCACTAGCAAGACTAATAACGAAGAAAAGAGAGAAGAATCAAATAGATGCAATAAAAAATGATGAAGAGGATATCACCACTGATCCCACAGAAATACCAACTACCATCAGAGAATACTATAAACAACTCTATGCAAATAAACTAGAAAATCTAGAAGAAACAGATAAATTCCTGGACACATATGC
>NW_012105997.1:2079856-2081227 GCF_000951045.1 Mandrillus leucophaeus | reverse complement strand
ACATCGCAATTAAAAGAACTAGAGAAGCAAGAGCAAACACATTCAAAAGCTAGCAGAAGGCAAGAAATAACTAAGATCAGAGCAGAACTGAAGGAGATGGAGACACAAAAAACTCATCAAAAAATCAATGAATCCAGGAGCTGGTTTTTTGAAAAGATCAACAGAATTGATAGACCACTAGCAAGACTAATAACGAAGAAAAGAGAGAAGAATCAAATAGATGCAATAAAAAATGATGAAGAGGATATCACCACTGATCCCACAGAAATACCAACTACCATCAGAGAATACTATAAACAACTCTATGCAAATAAACTAGAAAATCTAGAAGAAACAGATAAATTCCTGGACACATATGCCCTCCCAAGACTAAACCAGGAAGAAGTTGAATCCCTGAATAGACCAATAACAGGCTCTGAAATTGAGGAAATAATTAATAGCTTAGCAACCAAAAAAAGTCCAGGACCAGAGGATTCACAGTCGAATTCTACCAGAGGAGTTGGCACCATTCCTTCTGAAACTATTCCAATCAATAGAAAAAAAGGGAATCGTCCCTAACTCATTTTACGAAGCCAGCATCATCCTGATACCAAAGCCTGGCAGAGACACAACAACAACAACAACAGAGACACAACAACAACAACAACAACGACAACAACAAAAAAAGGGAATTTCAGACCAATATCCCTGATGAACATTCATGCAAAAATCCTCAATAAAATACTGGCAAGCCGAATCCAGCAGCACATCAAAATGCTTATCCACCACAATCAAGTTGGCTTCATCCTTGGAATGCAAGGCTGGTTCAACGTATGCAAATCAGTAAACATAATCCAGCATATAAACAGAACCAAAGACAAAAACCACATGATTATCTCAATAAATGCAGAAAAGGCCTTTGACAAAATTCAACACTGCTTCATGCTAAAAGCTCTCAGTAAACTAGGTATTGATTGAATGTTTCTCAAAATAATAAGAGCCATTTATGACAAACCCACAGCCAATATCATACTGAATGGGCAAAAACTGGAAGCATTCCCTTTAAAAACTAGCACGAGACAGGGATGCCCTCTCTCACCATTCCTATTCAACATAATGTTGGAAGTTCTGGCCAGGGAAATCAGACAGGAGAAAGAAATAAAGGGTATTCAGTTGGGAAAAGAGGAAGTCAAATGGTCCCTCTTTGCAGATGACATGATTGTATATTTAGAAAACCCCATTGTCTCAACCCTAAATTTCCTTAAGCTGATAATCAACTTCAGCAAAGTCTCAGGATACAAAATCAATGTGCAAAAATCACAAGCATTCCTATACACCAATAACAGACAAACAGAGAGCCAAATCTTGAGTGAACTCCCATTCACAATTGCT
>NW_012105997.1:2078195-2079701 GCF_000951045.1 Mandrillus leucophaeus | reverse complement strand
TTGCTTCAAAGAGAATAAAATACCTAGGAATCCAACTTACAAGGGATGTGAAGGACCTCTTCAAGGAGAACTACAAACCACTGCTCAATGAAATAAAAGAGGACACAAACAAATGGAGGAACAATCCATGCCCATGGATAGGAAGAATCAATATCATGCAAATGGCCATACTACCCAAGGTAATTTATAGATTCAGTGCCATCCCCATCAAGCTACCAATGACTTTCTTCACAGCATTGGAAAAAGACTACCTTAAAATTCATATGGAACCAAAAAAGAGCCTGCATTGCCAAGACAATCCTAAGCAAAAGGAACAAAGCTGGAGGCATCATGCTACCTGACTTCAAACTATACTACAAGGCTACCGTAACCAAAACAGCATGGTACTAGTACCAAAACAGATACATGGACCAATGGAACAGAACAGAGGCCTCACAAATAACACCAGACATCTACAACCATCTGATCTTTGACAAACCTGACAAAAATAAGAAATGGGGAAGAGATTCCCTATTTAATAAATGGTGCTGGGAAAACTGGCTGGCCATATGTAGAAAGCTGAAACTGGATCCCTTCCTTCCACCTTATACAAAAATTAATTCAAGATGGATTAAGGACTTAAATATTTGACCTAAAACCATAAAAACCCTAGAAGAAAACCTAGGCAATAACATTCAGGACATAGGCATGGGCGAGCACTTCATGACTAAAACACCAAAAACATGGCAACAAAAGCCAAAATAGACAAATGGGATCTAATTAAACTAAAGAGCTTCTGCACAGCAAAAGAAATTACATCAGAGTGAACAGGCAACCTACAGAATGGGAGAAAATTTTTGCAATTTACCCATCTGACAAGGGGCTAATATGCAGAATCTACAAAGAACTTAAACAAATTTACAAGAAAAAAACAAACAAACCCATCAAAAAGTGGGCAAAGGATATGAACAGACACTTCTCAAAAGAAGACATTTATGCAGCCAACAGACACAAGTAAAAATGTTCATCATCACTGGTCATCAGAGAAATGCAAATCAAAACCACAATGAGATACCAGCTCACACCAGTTATAATGGTGATTGCTAAAAAGTCAGGAAACAATAGGTCCTGCAAAAGATGTGGCGAAATGGGAACATTTTTACACTGTTGATGGGAGTGTAAACTAGTTCAACCATTATGGAAGACAGTGTGGTGATTCCTCAAGGATGTATAACTAGAAATACCTTTTGACCCAGCCATCCCATTACTGGGTATATTCCCAAAGGATTATAAATCATGCTACTCTAAAGACATATGCACAGGTATGTTTATTGCAGCACTCTTCACAATAGGAAAGACTTGGAACTAACCCAAATGTCCATCAATGATAGACTGGATTAAGAAAATGTGGCACATATGCACCATACAGGCATAAAAAAGGATGAGTTCATGTCCTTTGTAGGGACATGGATGAAGCTAGAAACCATCATTCTGAGCAAACTATCACAAGGACAGAAAACCAAACAC
>NW_012105997.1:2076929-2077507 GCF_000951045.1 Mandrillus leucophaeus | reverse complement strand
TGGTAAAGGGATCAATTCAACAAGAAGAGCTAACTATCGTAAATATATATGCACCCAATACAGGAGCACCCAGATTCATAAAGCAAGTCCTTAGACACCTACAGAGAGACTTAGACTCCTACACAATAATAATGGGAAACTTTAACATCCCACCATCAATGTTAGACAGATCAACGAGACAGAAAGTTAACAAGGATATCCAGGAATTGAACTCAGCTTTGCACCAAGTGGCCCTAATAGACATTTACAGAACTCTCCACCCCGAATCAACAGAATATACATTCTTCTCAGCACTACATCGCACTTATTCCAAAATTGACCACATAGTTGGAAGTAAAGCACTCCTCAGCAAACGTAAAAGAACAGAAATTATAACAAAGTGTCTCTCAGACCACAGTGCAATCACACTAGAACTCAGGATGAAGAAATTCACTCAAAACCGCCAAACTACATGGGAACTGAACAACCTGCTCCTGAATGACGACTGGGTATATAACGAAATGAAGGCAGAAATAAAGATGTTCTTTGAAACCAATGAGAACAAAGACACAACATACCAGAATCTCTGGGACACATTT
>NW_012105997.1:2070782-2076714 GCF_000951045.1 Mandrillus leucophaeus | reverse complement strand
AACTTAAAGTATGAAAGAAAAAAAAAAAAGAAGAAGTAAACAGATTTCTCTTCCCACCCAGACTCATGCTCCCTTACTTAGACTGGCCTTTATAAAGAAGGATCAGTCTATAATTTTGTTGTGCATTTTCATAAATTATCCTTCTTTCCCTATTTATTTGAAGAGCTTATCTGTATTACATTGTAAATTACCTTTTTAGTTGATTCTTTTAGTAACTTGCTGTTCTGTTCCACTGGCTGTTCATTGCTTTTTCAGAACCAAATTATTTTGATTATTATTATTATTTTTTGAGACAGAGTCTCACTCTGTTGCCCTGACTGGAGTGCAGTGGTGCAATCTCGGCTCACTGCAACCTCTGCCTCCTTGGTTCAAGTGATTCTCCTGCCTCAGCCTCATGACTAGCTGGGATTATAGGTGTGTGTCACCACGCCCAGCTAATTTTTGTATTTTTAGTAGAGACGGGGTTTCACCATGTTGGTCAAGCTGGTCTCGAACTCCTGACCTCAGGCGATCTGTCCACCTCAGCCTCCCAAAGTGCTGGGATTATAGGCGTGAGCCACTGCACCTGGCCTATTTTCATTATTGGGGCTTCATCTACACGTTAATATCTATTAGCACTAGCCTCGAGGAGTAATTGCCTTAAATGCATTGCAGTCGACCAGTTCACTTCCATGAGTATTTTTCTCCATTTCTTAATTTTAATCATAGACATGAAAGGTGCTAGGCTGCAGCATGTGCAGCTTGGTGCTGACAATGTGCATCTGTCAGCCCCAGCTGTCCCCATGCTTCTCACTTCACAAGCTAAAGATACTCCTCAGAGCGACCTGGCCAGTAAGAGGTGATGCCATTTTTGGATGGAAGAGCACGGTTGTGGAGTATCCAGGCAATTGCCCTTCCCTGTACACAAGCTCAATGACATTTTCCCAGTCCATATTTTAAGCAAAAATAGCTCTAATAATATAAAATAAAAAGACCTATGGGATATATTTTGGTTATCAGAGTAAGTGATCATGATCAAAGTTCAATTGAAAATAATTTAACACAATATGAATTTTAAAATATTGTAATCAATACAATATTAATTTAGTTTATAATAATAAGTTTTTTTGCTAAGTAAATAAACATCACAAAGATTCCACAAACCTCTAAATCAAACTAAAATATGCGAGAAATTAGATGCACAGAGTAAAAAACATTTAGAAAGATTACAGACTTAAACACAATACTGAATAGTGTATGCTCTTAGGAGGCTTTATTTCATTTCAACACAAGATGTTTGTTTGCTGACATTTACTGAGAAGCAAAAGCATTCACACTAGAGAGTGTAACTTGGAGGCAGGAAAGACACAGCTCAATTAGCTATAAACATTCACAGAAATTTTATTTTTAGATGAAATCTAATTCTTGGTAGGATGAGTTAAAACGTGTAAGTTAAAGGAATTAGAGATCAAACAAAATAAATAAAAGTACATGTTGAAATCTGCAGAGGATGTGAGTCATTTATCCTATTGCTATTTAACATCTTTAATTTACATTCAAACCCATCTTCAAGAAAAAGTAGTCAGGGTTTCAACACCAGCAAATAAAATAGTAATAACCCCCTAGTGGTAATAACCCCGTAGGAACCCACTAAGAAACCAATCCACTCCAGCAAAGTGATAGAGGACTGAGATCCTATGAAACACAGAAATGGAAATGCCAAGCAAAAGACATAACCTTTTTAAAAATTTCGTGTACATATACATTTGTGTATGTGCAAATGTATGCCTATATATAGGTATGTGTTTATACATATATTCTTATAAACTGATGTGTATGTATATATTTTAAGTTTTACCAAATATGGCATTTTAAATGGTACTTTACCTATTTTTTCAATTTTGATATTAATGTAAACATTAATATCAAATTAATGTTTACATTAATATCAAAAGTACATTACCTGGCATTTAAAAATACTGTTTACCATAATCTTGTCAATATGCCAATGCCCCTGAGATGCAACTTAAAGGCCTAGAGAACATTTGGTAGTGGTAGATAATGCTTAAATATACATTTCTTTCTTAAAAACTAACAAAAAATCGCTTACCTCAAGAATGGAATTTAAATGATTGGCTCATTAACTTAGAAATATTAATATACAGAGAGATTAAGTCTAGCCATTTTCTATAATAATAGACCACAAGTCTTCCATAAATACTGATTTAGGCATTTCCCCGTAAAAGTGTTTTTGTTCAAGGATACAACATCTCTGAAAGGTATCAGGGAACAATGGCAGTCTTTCGCCCATATCAAATATAATGCCAACGATGCAGGGAGTTACCTGTTGAGGAAGAACTAGATGAAGTCATCGAATTGTGTTTTAAAAAGAACGTGTCACACCAGAGGACCCTGCCACAAGTACACCTGTGTGTGTACAGGAGTCCTCGGGAAGGGGAAAGCAGAAAAGAAAAGAAAAGAGAAAGGAAGTGTTAGATGACAGAGGAAAAAATGGCTTGTCAGCCTCTCGACTGCCAAAATAACTCCATCAAGAACTTATAACTACCATTGGCTCATGTTGGAAAACGGGAGTGGAGACAGCCCATTCGTATCACAGGAGCACACCCATCACAGCCGCGCGGAATGCGCAGAAGGGACCTGAATGCAGGGCTTAGAAAATATAGCACAGGGGAGATGGGGAGAAATGCTGAAATAGACAGCATTCATCAGGGCCCTGGATATTTTCAGGCTTTGGCCTTTAAAGCGAGACTTTCCTTCTTCCTGAATTCCCTCCTAAGTCAGAGTACTTCGCGGCACACTGTTGTTTTAATTTTCCCCTTATTATAGCATTATTCATAAAACATGAAGAAGAACTGGCACCAAACAAGTGACATGTGTCTTCCTTCTATCGGCCATATAAATAATGACGCATTCCAATTCTCTCCAGGGTTCTTCTATGACTAAGCTGAGCACTAATGAGGCGTCAACTGCCCTGGAACTCTTTCCAGAGTGGGCGGCTGCCATCCCACTCCTAAACTTCTATCTTCAAAGGTTGCAGAGGGAATAATGCCACTACTCTGCCCTGGAATTTGGGGCCAACGCAGAGCACCCTCCATGAGCCACTGTCTCTGAGACATCTAGCATCTGAGACACCTAGCACCTAGCGCTGGCTCTCGAGTAGGTGGCTTAGGTCTCCCTGCCTGGTGAGTTCAAGCACCATTGTCAGAGAATTCCAGCAGAGAGGAATTAGTGCTAATGTGGAGTTTTCACAGGACGAGGGCCAGCTGGGTGGAGTGGGGTGGAAGTGGGGTGGAGGATGTGTCCAGCGAAGCCTGAAGTCATTGCATAAAAGTCGCACGATGAACATGGCCAGGACCATTAGCCACCCATCTGGACCTGCTTTGCGACAGGTGAGCACCGGCATTTCAACAGTGTCTCTCCCCCCACGACATGCCGTTGCTGTATATTTTAATTCTTGCCTTTGATTAAACATTGATCATAATGCATCAGTTCATGATGTTTCATGAAATGAGAATTCTGCAGTTACCGCTGAAAAATTTTATGACCATGCTTTGCAGAGGAATTGGTCATACAGGGTTTGCTAGCCTGGAAGATGGATGACCGGCAGCGGCACGTGATCCGGTATCAGGAGCTCAAAGAGAGGCGTTTCATGAAACACTGGGAGACTGCGCCCAGCCACCCACTGTCCTGCTTCCTCTAGAAGATAAAATATAGGGCTCACCAGGCTAAACGTTCTGTCATTTCTGTGTTAATGTCACATATGACTGTAGAATACTGAGTTTCATTCGGCTTCCAGAAGGTATACATTTTGGACTCTTCCATCCCATCCTCCATTTGTGTCATGGTGAAACTATATTATCACTCAACTGGTACACAGTACTTGACTAACTTTGATCTGGGAGTGAAGAAATGGTGAAGTTCACATATTGAAAGCTCTTTATGGAGCTTCCAAAAGGCCTATCTCGTCCAACAAGGAATTACGGAGAAAGATGCTAGAAGACTTCATTTACTTACGAGCCTTCACTGTCTCAGTGCTGGAGGGTGGGCGAACACTCCATTCACAGGCAAGTTTAGGAATCTCTGTGTAGGAGACATCTGTGGCTTCTCAGATGGGACATTTACAGAGAAGCACACTATTTATATGAAATGGCACATTCTAGATGGTTTCTGCTTTCCGTTTTTAATAAAAACATAGATTTCTGGAATCAGAACGTAATGAACAAATTACAAATCTATGCACTTCTCGAGCAATTTTAGCACTGATGTGACTTCTAAATTGTGAGTTCTTTACTTCTCATTCCTGTATTTGCATTTCTGTTCAAATCCAAGTGATTAAAAACGAGCTGTCAAGGTTGATAGGCCTAAAATTAGAGCTGACTGTTCATTTTGAATGTACACATTAATATAGATGTGTCTACTTCCTATTTTTCTCTGAACCTTCAGGGAAAGGAGACTGAAACGTATCAACAGATTGGGACATTTTATTTCTTAAAAAATATTTCAAAAGGAGACATTAACAACATGTAAATAAATCCGCAATAAAATGCCACTCCACTTTAGCAAAGTGGATAGGACATTTTTAAAAACACCATTTTAAAGAAGAGCAAATTTCTACCAACTTGATTTAAATTGCCCTCCAATGGCTTCAGTCCAAAAGAAAAAAATCAACAATCTCTTACACTAAGAAATGTTATGGATGGTTTTTAAAAATCCTTTTATTCAATATGACTAACCTATGAAAAAAATATATTTTAACCTATATCTTTAAACCTATAAAATGCCTTCTGATTACCTCATCCTTCACAGCAATTTCATATACATTTATCCACCAGAAAAATTACTATGAGATATACTTTTTAAAATCTTTTTTCTTCCTGTTTGAAAAAAGGTAATTTGGTGTTTAGAGGGAATTATACAATATTTATGGCTCCTTCCTTGAAATGCAGTGTGTGGAAATCATACTGCTTCAATAAATAAAAAGCTCTTTAAAAATCTCTTTGTTGGCAGGGCGCTGTGGCTCACACCTATAATCCCAGCACTTTGGGAGGCCAAGCCAGGTGGATCACGAGGTCAGGAGTTCAAGACCACCCTGGCTAACACAGTGAAACCCCATCTCTACTAAAAATACAAAAAATTAGCTGGGCGTGGTGGTAGGCACCTGTAGTCCCAGCTACTCAGGAGGCTGAGGCAGGAGAATGGCGTGAACCCAGGAGGTGGATATTGCAGTGAGCCAAGATTGTGCCACTGCACTCCAGCCTGGGCGACAGAGTGAGACTCGGTCTCAAAAAAAAAAAATCACTTTGTTTTGGGCCAGGTGTGGTGGCTCATGCCTGTAATCCCAGCACTTTGACAGGCCAAGGTGAATGGATCACTTGATGTCAAGAGTTCAAGACCAGCCTGGTCAACATGGTGAAACCCTGTCTCTACAAAAAATACAAAAATTAGCCAGGCAAGGTGGCACACACCTGTAATCCCAGTTACTTGGGTGGCTGAGGTAGGAGAATCACTTGAATAAAGAAGGCAGGGGCTGCAGTGAGCCAAAATCACCCTACTGCACTCCAGCCTGGGCAACAAAGCGAGACTCCATCTCAAAAAAATAATAATAATAAAAAATAAATAAATAAACAAAAATAAATCACTTTGTTTTGGCACACTTCCTACAAGATTGCCGGAGGAGGGCGGAGAATTAGTCCTTTTCCCCGCCCAATATTGTAGGCTCAGGGCAGTGCCTACAGGAACCTGTCTCAGGCCACTGCCCTGAGCCAGAAGTGGGCTGCCCTGCACACTTCTGCACTGCTACACTAAACCTGGCAATGTATGTGTTTTTCAATGATGCGTCAGATAACATCAGAACCAAAAGAATCTGTCTGCGTTTTTTTTGTTTGTTTGTTTTGAGACGGAGTCTCGCTCTGTCTCCCAGGCTGGAGTGCAG
>NW_012105997.1:2064810-2065392 GCF_000951045.1 Mandrillus leucophaeus | reverse complement strand
CAGGAAGAAGTTGAATCCCTGAATAGACCAATAACAGGCTCTGAAATTGAGGCAGTAATTAGTAGCCTACCAACCAAAAAAAGTCCAGGACCAGACAAATTCACAGTCAAATTCTACCAGAGGTACAAAGAGGAGCCAGTACCATTCCTTTTGAAACTATTCCAATCAATAGAAAAAGAGGGAACCATCCCTAACTCATTTTATGAGGCCATCATCATCCTGATACCAAAGCTTGGCAGAGACACAACAACAAAAAAGAGAATTTTAGACCAATATCCCTGATGAATATTGATGCAAAAATCCTCAATAAAATACTGGCAAACAGAATCCAGCAGCACATCAAAAGCTTATCCAACACGATCAAGTTGGCTTCATCCTGGGATGCAAGGCTGGTTAAACATACGCAAATCAATAAAAGTAATCCAGCATATAAACAGAACCAAAGACAAAAACCACATGGTTATCTCAATAGACGCAGAAAAGGCCCTCGACAAAATTCAACAGCCCTTCATGCCAAAAACTCTCAATAAACTAGGTACTGATGGGACGTATCTCAAAATAATAAGAGCTATTTATGACAAA
>NW_012105997.1:2060619-2063345 GCF_000951045.1 Mandrillus leucophaeus | reverse complement strand
AGGAAACAACAGATGCTGGAGAGGATGTGGAGAAATGGGAACACTTTTACACTGTTGGTGGGACTGTAAACTAGTTCAACCATCATGGAAGGCAGTGTGGTGATTCCTCAAGGATCTAAAACTAGAAATACCATTTGACCCAGCCATCCCATTACTGAGTATATACCCAGAGGATTATAAATCATGCTGCTATAAAGACACATGCACACATATGTTTATTACGGCACTATTCACAATATCAAAGACTTGGAACCAACCCAAATGTCCATCAGTGATAGACTGTATTAAGAAAATATGGCACATATACACCATGGAGTACTATGCAGTCATAAAAATGATGAATTCATGTCCTTTGTAGGGACATGGATGAAGCTGGAAACCATCATTCTGAGCAAACTATCACAAGGACAGAAAACCAAACACCTCATGTTCTCTCTCATTGGTGGGAATTGAACAATGAGGACCCAGGGTGGGGAACATCACACTGGGGCCTGTGGTGGGGTTGGGGGAGAGGGGAAGGATAGCATTAAGAGATATACCTAATGTAAATGACGAATTAATGGGTGCAGCACACCAACATGGCACAGGTATCCATATGTAACAAACCTGCACGTTGTGCACATGTACCCTAGAACTTAAAGTATAATAATAATAAAAAAACTATTTTCTTATTAAACTTGTATCGGATGGCATTTAAAAAAAGGTCCTGGAAAAAAAAAAAAAAGAAAAGAAAGAAACAGGAGCTCTCCGTGAAGAAAATGTCAATGATTTTAAAATTCAGTGATACGATCCTGCAAAACGAAGCCCACTACCAATCAGACTATTAGGGTTCAAGGCAAGATACAATGTATAGACCTTGACCATTATAAATCCTGAAGATAAAATCCTACATTTTTCCACCCACCCAAAGTGTATTGAATCAGTAAGATGAAAAGTTCAAGAATTGGTAAGGATCAGAGCAGCTATTATAATAGAAATGTTACACATGATATGTATGTTAATTAGTGCAACCATTTTGGAAAACTGTCAATATCTAACAAATCTGAACATAAACTTACCCTACGACTAGGTAATTCTACGCCTTGAAAGCCATACATATATTCCTCAAAAGCACTGTACAAGATGTTCCTGGCAGTGCTATATTTCATAGCCAAAACACTGGACACAATGCAAATATCCACCAATGGGGGAGATGAATGATTAAATTATGGCACAGTGACACAATGGAATATATGACAGCAAACAAACAAACAACAAAAACCTATCAATACTTGCAACAACATGGAAGAATTTAACAGACATTGTTGAATGAAAGATCTAGATACAAAACAGTACATATTACAGATCATCGTCGCTTTACAGTGATATCAGGGATTGCAGAGCTGCCACCTCTCTGCTGGAGCTGGAACTCACCTGATCCCGTGCCCATTGCCATCCTGTGCAGAGCTCCAGGAGCTGTCTTCTGCCAGCTGCCACCTTTGCAGGAAGAACCCCACGCACCTGCCACTACAACAGGTGCTCCTGCCAGACCTGCAGCTTCCCACAGTCCCCCGCTGCTGCCCCTAGCAGGGATCCACAGCCCTGCCTCACCAGAGGTGCCACCAGAAAGAGAATGGCTCCCACCTTCTCCTGCCTAATGCAAAAGTCTCAAATTGGCAGAAGCTAATGGAATCCCAGCTGCTCCTGTAGGTTTGTGTCCCCGCAGAACAAAAGAGCAGATACAAAGACCTGGAAGAGCAGATGGAAAAATGAGCGCTACAGACGATATCTGGCACAGTTCTGAATACTTGTTATTTTAAAATGTATGCAGCCCTGGTCATTGTAACCACACCGGTATCTAAGGAGAAAGTGAGACCGAGTAGGCTGCAGTTCATTTTAAGGGGACTTCAAAAAAAAAATAATAAGTGTAAGAAGAGTAAATTTTAAAATTTTTTCAGCTTTTATAAAAGGCTAATTGAACATCATTTCTTTTTAAGAGATGTACATATTCCTTCAGTGTCTCCTGTGGAAGAAAAAGCAAAGCCAATATCCTTGTGTAGCACATCACAAAGTACTTTGACACATCTCTTTTTATTCTTCATAAAGCCTTTCTGAGATACGACACGTTTCACCATTCAGAGAAACAGAGGTTCAAGCAAGTTTAAGGGTTGTGCCTGAGGGCACCTGGATGGTAATTGGTAAAGCAGGAATCTGAAGGCCACCCACTTGCTCCCTGGTCAGAGCACTTCCTGTTGTTTCTCTAGGGTCTCCAGCATGGTAAAAGTCTCAGGACACAGAAGAAGCTGCACTGTGTGCGGGACTCTGGCCATGACTACTAGACCTGGTCCTCACAGACTAAGAAGGGTGAATGAGATCCACCAGCCCAGTGTGGTGCCTCAGAGTGAACTGGTCAACCTTATACCCAATGCCCTACCCACACCATGTGCTGCAGAGATACACAGATGATTGCCATGTTGTAATTAGATTAGTTTTCTTTTCTTTCTTTCCTTCCTTCCTTCCTTCCTTCCTTCCTTCCTTCCTTCCTTCCTTTCCTTCCTGCTTTCCTTCCTTCCTTCCTTCCTTCCTTCCTTCCTTCCTTCCTTCCTTCCTTCTTTCTCTCTCTCTCTCTCTCTCTCTCTCTCTTCTTTTATTGAGAAGGAGTCTTGCTCTATCACCCAGGCTGGAGTGCAGTGGTGCGATCTTGGCTCACTGCAACCTCTGCCTCCTGGGTTCAAGCAATTCTCCCA
>NW_012105997.1:2060176-2060569 GCF_000951045.1 Mandrillus leucophaeus | reverse complement strand
GGGCCAATATTCAACATTCTTAAAGGAAAGAATTTTCAACCCAGAATTTCATATCCAGCCAAACTAAGCTTCATAGGTGAAGGAGAAATAAAATCCTTTACAGACAAACAAATGCTGAGAAATTTTGTTACCACCAGGCCTGCCTTGCAAGAGCTCCTGAAGGAAGCACTAAACATGGAAAGGAACAACTGGCACCAGCCACTGAAAAAACATGCCAAATTGTAAAGCCCATCGATACTAGGAAGAAACTGCATCAACTAATGAGCAAAATAACCAGCTAAAATCATAAGGACAGGACCAAATTCACAAATAACAATATTAACCTTAAATGTAAATGGGCTAAATGCTCCAATTAAAAGACACAGACTGGCAAATTGGATAAAGAGTCAAGAC
>NW_012105997.1:2054165-2054831 GCF_000951045.1 Mandrillus leucophaeus | reverse complement strand
TTTTGTATTTTTAGTTGAGACGGGGTTTCACCGTGTTAGCCAGGATGGTCTCGATCTCCCGACCTCGTGATCTGCCCACCTCGGCCTCCCAAAGTGCTGGAATTACAGGCGTGAGCCACAGTGCCCGGCCGGATCCATCTGGTTTTTGACAGCATTTAATCAGTTACCATACAGGAAACATGATATGGCTATTGACATTTTCCAGAAAGCAGCAGTTTTGTAGAGTAAAACGAGGTACATCCACCTTACTTAAGCAAAGGTTGAGCTCCTGACCTTCTCTTTTAGGAGGAACACTGTTACTGACTCAAGCATCACTGATGTTTATTTCAGAGGCTGGAGGTCCAGCCTGCAGCAGCTACAGGGGTTTGGGGGGTTGAGACTGCTGTAGCCACGGGCTAAAAACCTTGAAAAAAAGATTAGATGAATGGCTAACTAGAATAAACAGTGTAGAGAAGACCTTAAGTGACCTGATGGAGCTGAAAACCTTGGCATGAGAACTTCGTGACGCATGCAAAAGATTCAATAGCCAATTTCATCACGTGGAAGAAAGGATATCGGTGATTGAAGATGAAATTAATGAAATAAAGCGAGAAGACAATGTTAGAGAAAAAAGGAGTAAAAAGAAACGAACAAAATCTCCAAGAAATATGTGACTATGTAAAAAGA
>NW_012105997.1:2026194-2046315 GCF_000951045.1 Mandrillus leucophaeus | reverse complement strand
CTATCACCCAGGCTGGAGTGCAGTGGTGCGATCTTGGCTCACTGCAACCTCTGCCTCCTGGGTTCAAGCAATTCTCCCACCTCAGCCTCCCAAGTTGCTAAGATTACAGCCATGCACCACCATGCCTGGCTAATTTTTGTATTTTTAGTAGAGACGGGGGTTTTGCCATGTTGGCCAGGCTGGTCTTGAACACCTGGCCTCAGGTGATCCACCTGCCTCAGCCTCCCAAAGTGCTGGGATTACAGGCGTAAGTCACCATGCCCAGCCTAGTTTTATTTTCTTAATGCAATTCTCTACAGATGTATAACAAACCTAGACAGATGTTGGGCATTTGGCTTTATGTCCCCAGAGCTGCCATTCTGTAAGTAGCTATCTAAAGGTAATTAAAGATGAAAGGGATATATCTAAAACATTACAGAAAACTACTTCTTTTCCACCATCCCTGCAAGAGTCTGATGGAAACACAGAGCAAAAGGCAAGCCATTGGCAGGGAAGAAAGCAACGCTTGGCGTGGGAAAGAGCCTCATTGAACTCATGGACATAGAGAGTAGAAGGATGGTTACCAGAGGCTGCAAAGCGTAGTGGGGAACCAGAGGTAGGGGAGGAGACAGTTTAAGGGGGATCAAAAACATAGTTAGAAAGAATGAATAAGACCTACTATTTGATAGCACAACCAGGTGACTACAGTCAATAATAACTTAATTGTATATTTTAAAATAACTTAAAGAGTGTAACTGAATTATTTGTAGCTCAAAGGATAAATGCTTGAGGGGATGGATACCCCATTCTCTATGATGAGCTTATTTCACATTGCATGCCTGTACCAAAATATCTCATGTACCTCATAAATATATACATCTACTATGTACCCACAAAAATTAAACAAATAAAAAAGAACCTCAGAGTGGAACTCCTCTGGACACAGTACATTTTATTTCAGTTCTGCGTCATCATAGATGATGCTCAGCTTGAGCTGACGTGGGTATGGAGGCTCTTCAGATGAAATCCATGGAAGTGGGAGGGGTCCAGCTGGGGGTGTACTGATCTGTTCCGAAAGCATCTCCACCTTTTATATACAAAATTGGCAAAATTGCAGAAATCCAAAATTTTCAAAATATGCCATGGGCTATCAAATTCCAGGGAAGTAACCCATAAAAATCCTCCAGTTCTGGAAAATGCAACAAGAGGAAGAAGAACCAGACCTGTTTAACTGACACGGGGAAATGGGGAAAGCTAAAAACCAAATTATAGGCAATCATCATGTGGAAATGGAAGCATGATTTCCTTCAGCCAGGAATACCAGAAAACCAAATAAATAAATATATCTCAACCTATTAGTATCACACTATAATATATAATTAAAATTTTAATCTAATGGAACATATTAAATAATATAGTATATAATAAATAATACATCGTATGTTTTGATGCAGACATGCAATGTGAAATAAGCACCTCATGGAGAATGGGGTATCTGACTCCTCAAGCATTTATCCTTTGAGTTATAAATAATCCAATTACACTGTTTAAGGTATATGCGATAATATTATACAACATGTAACTAACATGAAAACCATTTAATATATTAATATATGATTCATTTAATATACATAACATATAACAGTTAACTTTTAATAACCAGATGTCAAGCAATATGCTAACCGTTTAGCACGTATGAGCTTCCTCCTGTGGCTGGAGGAAGCAGGTGCTGTCATTACACGTGCATTACACACGGGGCTAGTGAGGCGCATCGCTTGTAACCAAGGAAAGGGCACAGAGCAAAGAAATAGATTCAGAGCCAGGACCCCCCAACTATCCAGAGCCCACACTTAAACACTAATTTCACTGCCACTTAGCACAACATTTAGGTTCTCATGTTCTTTTGATGCCTGTCACAAGGGATCATCTCTGAGCCAGGACAGGGGGCAGATATCAACAATTTGTGCGGCAGCAAGATCAAGAAGACCACACAGGCCTTCCTCATTTCTGGAGAGTCAATTACATTACATGTCATTACATGACAGCTGTACTTTCTCTTTGTGGTACCTAAACAGAGCACGTGCCAATGCTGGAGCAATGGTACCCTGCTTAAGGTGTGTCCCGTGATCTCCATCTGCATCTCTGGCAGGAAGTTGGGAGCCCGACCCCCTGGGCCCTCCTGCATATGCTGGCCCAATTCAGCACCAAACCCAAAGTAAGGTGGCAGGAGTCAGGAGACACTGATTCAACTAAAGCAATACAAGTATAATAATTCAAAAATAAAACAATTTTCTGAAGTCTAGTCAATACAAGGTGTGGCCAGGGTTATATCTGGGTAGCAGCAAGGAAGGGGTAGAAATGCCCCAGCAGCCAAGAGCATCCTAACAGGAAGAATTGATTACCATAACTATAAGTAAAAATCAGGACTTAGACTCCCCTATAACTGGTAAGCTACAGTGGTAAAGAGCAGGTCTCACTCTCCTTTACAAACCGGAAGCTAAGGATTAAAGGATGCCACAAGATGAAATGTGAGAGAGCTTCTCACCCCATCTGACCACGTGCACGTGAAGCGGGGGTGGGGCTCTATTCGAGGTCACACTGGATGGAAAGGCAGGAGCCCAACCTGGCCCCCTGGTTCCCTGGCGCTCCCTGCCACCACCACAAAACTGGATGAGCTTAGGTTCATGATCAGTGAGACTTGATATTCATTCCACATTCATTATTTAAAAACAAAATCAAGGCAAAATAAAAAAAAAAGTTTAATGACAACAGGTCTTTCTCTTAAAAAGAACAGTCTTATCACAAGCTGCTGTGTATTTGCTAGCATTATGTTAAAACAAATTTAGTAGATTTATCATAAAAATTGACATGTAAAATCTTAAATACAAATATGAAAATACAAGAGAACAGTTCTAGAATAAAACAAACCTACCCTCTCTGTAGGAAATTTTTCACTCGTAAAATACTAAAGGCTATGTCCTTAAAATAAATTTCATCAGAAACATCTTTATTGATGACTATGGATTCTGAACATTTCTTTAATAAGGAAGGAACGGAACTTGAGCGATCTATTACATAAAATAAACATGGGATTTTTTTCCTTATCAAATGAGGCTACTTGAGGAAATAGACTCTGTCACCTTCCACTAGATGGCATTAAAGTCACATAATTAAGGACAGAAAAATTCACAGAGGAATGATCAATACACAAAACTACCATAGTGAGTTCATTCTCCTTCTCACCCCCACCCCCAGATTATTGGAGTTTGCTGTTTGTTTGCTTTTATGAAGACAAACCATGCTCATTATAAAAACATTTTTTGAAAAACCAATAGAATAATAAGAGAAAAAGTGCACTCTTTTTTGCCACCCTAATAACACCAGCTACGTGTATAGTGCTGGGAAACGCGCAAAGTGCTTTATATGTGTTGTTTCATTTAACCTGGATGGGAAATGAAGCCCTGTGAGATGATTATTATTACTTTGTTACGGATAAGAAAATTGAGGGTCCAAGTTAACTCATCCAGGATTACACAGGTAATAACTGACAGGACTAGGATTCACGCCTGAGTCAATCTTATTCTATAGGCTAACACCTCAAACACTTTCTCTCATGGCCAAAGTCAAGCACCTTTAGCATCTTCCTTCTCAGTCTCTGAAAGGGTCTGCTTGTCTGCGGAGATACAGCACAACAAAGGTTACCATGAGCCTGAAAGTCCTTAGATGATCCCAATGCTTGCCATAGATTTTAACACTCAATCAACCTATATAAGTTCCATCACACCTAATTATTTAACACTTACAGGGAAGAACAGAAATATTGTGCAGGTAAATTACCAACTGTGTTTTCCAACGCCTTATTTTTTAGCAAATTTAAGGCTTTAAACTTAAGTGGCATGAAATGAAATGACCCTAACTATATGCCAAAACAAGAAACCACTGAGAAAAATATTTCAAGTGACTCTGTAACATAGTCCTTTGACTGTATGTCATTACTGGGATCTATTTTAAAGACTGGCCAGGCACGGTAGCTCACGCCTATAATCCCAGCACTTTGGGAGGCCGAGGTAGGCAGATCATTTGAGGTCAGGAGTTGGAGGCAAGTCTGACCAACATGGTGAAACCTCACCTCTACTAAAAATACAAAAACTAACTGGGGGTGGTGGCGCATGCCCGGCTTAGCTACTCAGGAGGCTGAGGCAGGAGAATCGCTTTAACCCGGGAGGCAGAGGTTGCAGTGAGGCGAGATTGCATCACTGCACTCTAGCCTGGGCAACAGAGTGAGACCCCATCGCAAAAAAAAAAAAGAAAAGAAAAGAAAAGAAAAAGAACTACCAAGGAATCTTAAATCTTATTTAGTAGTTTAGTAGTTTCTTAATACTTACACTCATATGGTCATTTGAAACTATACAGGTATACTGTAAGATAATACAAGAGATAATTGTTGGTATTATTAGAAACCAAGATTTTCAGTATAAGAGAAATGAGATACAAGTAGAGGGTAAACATAGGTTTTTTTAAAGGCCTGTAAGTATTTAATTTAAATAAGAAGCATATCTATTAACTTGTGATTTTTAGAAATACGTTTCCTAGTTCTGTCCATCGAAAGGTCTAGAAGCAATGTTACCCCTTCCCCAGGAAAATTAGCTCCCCGGTCCCATCATTTGGTTTCTATTACTGTTCTTTCCGAGAAGGAATCTGGGACCACTGGAGAAGTAGCCTATTTAATGTCAGGGTCAGGGAATGTACAAAGTGAGACTGGGCCAGCTTATGTCAGAAAAGAAGGAAACATCCAGAGACTAGTAGACCAATGTTTAAAGGACATGAGAGCCTGTCCCCGGGGACTCCAAATGACCCAATTTCTGATGATATAAGCATCACAAAAATAATAATAATTTGTTGAAACATTAAACATATCAAAATGTTTAAGTCTATGCTGATACTCAAAAGAAGAGAAATCCCATACAGCAAAACAAAAAGTTGTGACCAATTAAGATGGCTGTTTCACCAATACATTACTCTAAAAACTGGTTAATAAAAGGAAATAATTAAACAATTATTTTGCCTTTTTAATAGGAATTGTATTTCAGTGAAACCAAATAAGTTCAGTTGAGATGATAGAAAGTTTGTTTTTACAGAAAAATGCCAGTTAGTGAATGTTAAACATATGAAAGAACTAGAACATTTCAACTTTGCACCTCCCAGTAGAACAATTGATTCAGGTAGGGGTCATTAATGGAAAACAAAAGCAATAGCAATTCTTATCTGGAAATATCTTTACCTGGGGAACTGGATTTTCACAGTGTATCCAGTCATCACCCCCTGGACTAGTGGCTGATGATCTTTGCAATGGAGACATCAGCTGTCACTCCCTAACCCAATGATGAAACTCCATGTCAGAAATAGTAGACGCGCCTGACATTATGTGCCTTCTATTGTGATGAGGTAAATAATTTAACCTGAATCTAAACATACCTTTAGACCTGTTAAAGAAAAATGAAAATGGAGGCTGGGTGTGGTGACTCACACCTGTAATCCCGGCACTTTGGGAGGTCGAGGCAGGTGGATCACCTGAGGTCAGGAGTTCAGGACCAGCCTGGCCAACATGATGAAACCCAGTCTCTACTAAAAATACAAAAAATTAGCCAGGCATGGTGGCAGGCACCTGTAATCCCAGCTACTCGAGGGGCTGAGACAGGAGAATTGCCAGGAGGTGGAGGTTGCAGTGAGCCGAGATGGTGCCATTGCACTCCAGCCTGAGCAACAAGAGGGAAACTCTATCTCAAAAAAAAAAAGAAAAAAAAGAAAGAAAGAAAGAGAAAAGAAAAGAAAAAGAAAAATGGACTGAGCAAGGTGGCTCACTCATGCCTGTAATCCCAGAACTTTGGGAGGCCAAAGCAGGCAGATCATGAGGTCAGTTCAAGACCAGCCTGGCCAACATGGTGAAACCCCGTCTCTACTAAAAATACAAAAATTAGCTGATCCTGGTGACACTGGTCCTGTAATCCCAGCTACTTGGGAGACTGAGGCAGGAGAATTGCTTGAACTGGGACCCGGGAGGTGGAGGTTGCTGTGAACTGAGATCGTGCCACTGTACTCCAGCCTGGGCTACAGAGCAAGACTCCGTCTCAAAATGGAAAAAAAAAGAAAAAGAAAAAGAAAAATGGAGACCACAGGTTAGAGATAACCTAAAGCCAACTGCCCATAACCATGTAATCAAAACTTTAATTCATCCTGATTTCCCCTAAATGCTAGTTCTAATCATAAATGAAATACAAGATGTAAGTCTTATGGCCTTGTCAGCATGACTCAGTGAAATTAAATCAAACAGCTATAAACAAATTAGCTAAAAGAACTCTGTTTGCCTTTCAAAAAAAGAAAATATTATAGCCAATCACAAAACATATCAAAATACTTTCTCCTTAAACTCTGTGGAAACTGCTAATTACACAGTGCACTTCCTACCACTTGGTTTGAAGTCTCCTGGATTGCGATCTGTAGTTTTAAATGACAACAAAATTTTAAATTTATCCTACTTGATCTGATTTTATTTTTGATAGACTAAACTTTCAGTGTCTAGAAAATCCAGAGGATAGGGTAATAAGTGAAACATCCCCAGAAGGAAACAATCAGACAATTTCAGATTGTGGAACTCTTATTTTTGAGACAGAATTTCACTCACTCTGTTGCCCAGGCTAGAATGCAATGGCATGATCTCTGCTCACTGCAGCCTCTGCCTCCCAGGTTCAAGCGATTCTCCTGCCTCAGCATCCTGAGTAGCTGGAACTACAGGCATGTACCAGCATGCCGGGCTAATTTTTGTATTTTCAGTAGAGACAGGGTTTCACCATGTTGGCCAGGCTAGTCTCGAACTCCTGACCTCAAGTGATCCACCCACCTCACCAAAGTGCTGGGATTATAGGCATGAGCCACCACGCCCAACCCAGATTGTGGGACCTTCTATGAGTTGAGTGGACTGCTCTTTTCAAAAAATTAACTCATTTTGCCTGAGCAACAAGAGGGAAACTCTGTCTCAAAAAAAAAAAATGAATAAAATACCACATTTAAATAAAAAGTTTGAGACAGATGTGGAGCAAGATGGTGGAATAGAAAGCTCCACTGATTGTCCCCGCCTTCCCCACCCTCACCAGCCTGAGCCCAGCAAGTATACCCATTTAACTATCTATGCAGAAAGAAACACCTTCATAAGAACCAAAAATCAGGTGAGTACTCAGCCTGTGGATTTAACTTCATATCACTCATAGAGTCACTGAAGAGATAGAATAAACAGTCCTGAACTGTCAATGCCACCCCTCCCACCCCTGGCAGTGGCGGCATGGTGCTGAGAGCTTCTCTGGGTGCCAGGGGGTGGACAGCACAGCAATTGTGAGGCGTTGAACTCAGTGCTGTGCTGTTAGAGCAGAAAGGAAACCTGGAGAAAACTCAGCTGATGCCTGCCCACGGAGGGAGCATTTAAACCAGCCCCAGCCAGAGGGGAATTACCGACCCCAGGGGACCAAACTTGAGTGCCTGAAAACCCTGCCATTGAGGGCTACAGTGCTCTGTGTCTCCAAGTAAACTTGAAAGGGAGTGTAGGCCGTAAGAGCTGCAACTCTCAGTCAAGTCCTAGTGCAGAATTAGGCTCAGAGACAGTGGACTCAGGGGGCACATGGCACACTGAGACACCAGCTGGGGCAGCCAAGGGAGTGCTGGCATCACCCCTCTCCTAACCCCAGCCTGCACAGCTGGAGGCTCCAAGAGACCCCTTCCTTCCATTTGAGGAGAGCAGAGGGAAGACTGGGGAGGACGTTGTCTTGCATCTAGGATACCAGCTCAGCCACAGCAGGATAGGGAACTGGTCAGTCATGAGGCCCCCATTCCAGACCCTACCTCCCAGATGGCATTTCTAGACACACCCTGTGCCAGAAGGGAACCTGCTGTCTTGAAAGGAAGGAATCAATCCTGCCAGCATTCATCACCTACTAACTGAAGGGCCCTTGGGCCCAGAATAACCAACAGTGAAACTCAGGTACTACATCAGGGTCTTGTATCTCTGAGGCTTGCTGGCTTTGAGTGAGACTCAGCACATTCCCAGCTGCAGTGGCTATGGAGCAAACTCTTTCTGCTTGAAAAAAGCAAAGGGAACGGTAAAGAGGACTTTGTCTTATACCTTAGGTACCTGCACAGCCACAGGGGGGTAAAGCACCAAGCAGGCTCTTGGGGTGCCAGATTCCAGGGCTTGACTTTTGGATGGCATTTCTGGACCTGCCCTAAGCAAGAGTACACTGCCCTGAAGGGGAAGTCCTGGGTCAGGGAGCATTCATAACACACTGACTTAAGAAGCCTTGGGCCTTAAGGGAACATGGGCAGTAGTCTGGCAGTACTCCTCATGGACTTTGGTGGCAGAGGCTACAGGATGAGACTCCTCTGCTTTTGGAAAGGGGAGGGAAGAGCTGGAAGAGCTGTGTCTTGTGGTTTGAGTGTCAGCTCAGCTGTAATACAGTAGAACACCAGGTAGACATCTACAGTTTTTGACTCTAGTTTCTGACTCTGCAAGGGCATCTGACTCCCCATTGGCACTTCTGATCTCACCCAGGGCCTAGGGGACCTCACCTTCCTGAAGGGAAGGAGACAGGCCTGGTTAGCTTTGCCACCTGCTGATTGTAGAACCCCATGGCCTTGACTGAACATAGGCGGTAGCCAGGGAGTGGTTACAGCAGGCCTTGGACCAGACCCAGTGCAGTCACAGTAGTGGTGGCCACAGGGGTTCCTGTGTCACTCCACCCCCAGCTTTAGGTGGTTCAGAACGGGGAGAGAGAGAGCGAGAGAGAGAGCGAGAGAGAGAGAGACTCTGTATGTGTGGGAAAAATTAAAGGAAGAGAACAAGAGTCTCTGTGGTAATCCGGAGAAAGCTCTCAGGTCTGGTCCAAGATCATCAAGGTGGTACTCTGCGAGTCTGCAAGAACTACAGCATTACTTGGCCTGGGATGCCCCCTAAAGTAGATGCAACTTATATCACAGCAATCGAAGTCCTTTCAAATATATGGAAAGCCTTCCCAAAATGGATGACTACAAACAAGCCCAGACGTGAAGACTGCAACACATGCCTAACTCCTCAATCACCAGACACCAAAGAACATCTGCTAGCATATTGCCATCCAGGGAAACATGACCTCACCAAATGAAGGATATAAAGCACTAGCAATTGGGAAACTCAAAGAAAATCAAGATAACATGAAGAAGAAATTCAGAGTTCTATTAGATAAATTTAACAAGGAGATTGAAAACATTTTTAAAAAGCAAGCAGAAACTCTGGAGCTGAAAAATGCAGTTGGCATACTGAAGAACGCATCAGCATCTTTTAGTAGCAGAACTGATCAAGCAGAAGAAATAATTAGTAAGCTCAAAGACAGGCTATTAGAAAACACACAGTCAGAGGGGCCAAAAGAATAAAAAAAAAAAAAATGAAGCATGCCTACTGGATCTAGAACATAGCCTCAAAAGGGCAAATCTGAGAGTTATTGTCCTTAAAGAAGAGGTAGAGAAAGAGATAGGAGTAGAAAATTTATTCAAAGAGATAATAATGGAGAACTTCCCAGACTGAGAGAAAGATATCAATATCCAAGTCCAAGAGCACCAAGCAGACTTAATCAAGAAAACCAAACAGATTTAACCCAAAAGCTACCTCAAGGCATTTAATAATTAAGCTCCCATATGTCAAGGATTAAGAAAAGGATCCTAAATAGAGCAAGGGGAAAAAAACAGATAACATACAATGGAGCTCCAATATGTTAGGCAGCAGACCTTTCAATGGAAACCTTACAGGCCAGAAGAGAGTGTTATGACATATTCAAAGTGCTGAAGGAAAATAACTTTTACCCTAGAATAGTATATCCAGCAAAAATATCCTTCAAACATGAAAAAGAAATGAAGACTTTCCCAGACAAACAAAAGCTGAGAGATTTCATCAATGCCAGGCCTGTCCTATAGGAAATGCTAAAGGGAGTATTTCAATCAGCAAGAAAAGGACATTGATGAGCAATAAATAATCACCTGAAGGTGCAAAACTCACTGGTAATAGTAAGTACACAGAAAAACATAGAATATTATCACACTGAAACTGTGGTGTAGAAACTACTCTTATCCTAAGTAGGAAGACTAAATTATGAACCAGTCAAAGATAATAACTACAAAAACCTTTCAAGACATAGTCAGTACAATAAGATATAAATAGAAACAACAAAAAGTTAAACAGAAGTTAAGATGTAGAGTTTTCATTAGACTTATTTTTGCCTGTTTGTTTTCGCATATAATGTTAAGGTGTTTTCAGGTTAAAATAATGGGTTATAAGGTAGTATTTGCAAGCCTTATGATAACCTCAAACCAAAAAACATACAATGGATACACAAAACATAAAAAGCAAGAAACTAAATCACATCACTAGAGAAAATCACCTTCACTAGAGGAGGACAGGAAAAGGAAGAAAAGAGAGAAGGAATAGAAGACCAGAAAACAAATAACAAAATGGCAGAAAAAAAGTCCTTATTTTTCAATAATAACATTGAATGTAAATGCACTAACCTCTTCAGTCAAAAGACATAGACTGGCTGAATGGATGAAAAATCAAGACCCATAGACCTGTTGCCTACAAGAAACATACTTTACCTATAAAGACACACATAGTTTGAAAATAAAAGGATGGAAAAAGATATTCCATGCCAATGAGAACCAAAAAAGGGCAGAAGTCACTATACTTAAATTATAGAAAATAGATTTCAAGGCAAAAACTGTCAGAAGAGACAAAACAGGTCATTCTATAATGATAAAGGGGTCAGTTCAGCAAAAGGATATAACAATTTTAAATGTATATGCACTTAACACTGGAGCACCCAGATATATAAAGGATATGTTATTAGAGATAAAGAGAGAGAAGCCCCAGTACAATAATAGCTGGATACTTCAACACCCCACTTTCAATATTGAACAGATCTTCCAGGCACAAAATCAACAAAGAAACATCAGACTTAATCGGCACTATAGACCAAATGGATCTAATAGATATTTACAGAACATTTCATCCAAGAACTGTAAAATACACATTATTTTCCTCAGGACATGGATTATTCTCAAGGATAGACCATATGTTAGGTTACAAAACAAGTCTTAAAACATTCAAACAAATTGAAATAATATCAAACATCTTCTCTGACCACAATGGAATAAAACTAGAAATTAATAACAAAAGAACTTTTGAAGCCATACAAATACATGGAAATTAAGCAATATGCTCCTAAATGACCAGTGGATCAATGAAGAAATTAAGAAGGAAATTGAAAAATGTCTTGAAACAAAGATAATGGAAACTCAACATACCAAAATCTATCGGATACAGCAAAAGCAGTACTAAAAGGGACATTTATAGCTCTAAGTGCCTACATCAAAAAAGAAGAAAAACTTCAAATGATGCATCTTAAAGAACTAGAAAAGCAAGAGCAAACCAAACCCAAAATTAGTAAAAGAAAATAAATAAGAAAAATCAGAGCAGAAAGAAATGAAATTGTAATGAAAGAAAATAATACAAAAGATCAACCAATCAAAAAGTTGTTTTCTTTAAATGTTAAACAAAATTGGCAGACCTTTAACCAGACTAAGAAAAAAAGAGAGAAGATCCAAATAAATAAAATCAGAAAAGAAAAAGGAGACATTAAAACCGGTACTGCAGAAATTAAAATGATTATTATTAGCTACTATAAGCATTTATATGCCAACAAATTGGAAAATTTAGAAGAACTGGAAAAATTCCTAGTGACATGCCTATCGAGATTGAACTAAGAATAAATGCAAAACCAGAATAGACCAATAACAAGTAACAAGATCAAAGACATAATAAAAAGTCTCTCACTAAAGAGAAGCCCAGGACCTGATGGCTTCACTGATGAATTCTACCAAACATTTAAAGAAGAATTAATACTAATCCTACTCAGACTATTAAAAACAATAGATGAGAAGGGAATACTTATGAATTCATTCTATGAGGCCAGTATTACCCTGATACCAAAACCAGACAAAGACACATAAAACAAAATCTACAAGTAAATATACCTGATGAATACTGAAGCAAAAATCCTCAACAAAATACTAGGAAACTGAATTCAACAATACATTCAAAAGATCATTTATCACAACCAAGAGGGATTTATCCCTGGGATGCGAGGATGGTTCAACATACACAAATCAATCAATGTGATACATTATATGAACAAAATGAAGGATAAAAGCCATATGATCATTTCAATTGATGCTGAAAAAGCATTTGATAAAACTCGACATCCCTTCATAATAAAAACCTTCAAAAACTGGTGATAGAAGACACATAGCTCAACATAATAAAAGCCATATATGACAGACCCACAGAGAGTATCATACTGAATGGGGAGAAACCAAAAGCCTTTCCTCTAAGATCTGGAACACAACGAGGATGTCCACTGTCACCACTGTTATTCAACATAGTACTGGAAGTCCTCTCTAGAGCAATGAGACAACAGAAAGATATAAAAAGTATCCAAATTGGAAATGAAGAAGTCAAATTATCCTTGTTTGCAGATGATATGATCTTATTTTTGGAAAAACCTGAAGACTCCACAGGAAAACTATTAGAACTGATAAACAAATCCAGTAAAGTTGCAGGATACAAAATCAACATATAAAAATCAGTAGCATTTCTATGTGCCAACAGTGAACAGTCTGAAAAAGAAATTTAACAGTAATCCCATTTACGATAGCCACACATGAAATTAAATACCTAGGAATTCACTTAACCAAAGGAGTGAAAGCTCTCTATAATAGAAACTGTAAAACATTGATGAAAGAAACTGAATAGGGCACCAAACAATAGGAAAATATTCCATGTTAATGAATTGGAAGAATCAATATTGTTAAAATGTCCATACTACCCAAAGCAATCTACAGATTCACTGCAATCTCTATGGAAATACCAATGACAGCCTTCACAGAAATAGAAAAAAAAAAAAAAAACCCCGAAATTTATATGGAACCACAAAAGATCCAGAATAACCAAAGCTATCCTAAGCAAAAAGAACAAAACTAGAGGAATCACATTACCTGACTTCAAATTATACTACAGAGCTATAGTAGTCAAAACAGCATGGTACTGGCATAAAAACAGACACATGGATCAATGGAACAGAATACAGAACCCAGAAACAAATGCACAACCTACAGTGTACTCATTTTTGACAAAGGTGCCAAGAGCATACACTGGGGAAAAGACAGTCTCTTCAATTAATGGTGCTGGGAAAACTAAATATCCATATGCAGAAGAATGAAACTAGACCCCTATCCATCACCATATACAAAAATCAAATAAAAATGGATTAAAGATTAAATCTAAGACCTCAAACTGTAAAACAACCACAAGAAAACATTAAGGAAAATCTCCAGGACATTGGTCTGGGCAAAGATCTTTTGAGCAATACCCCACATGCACAAACAACCAAAGCAAATATGAACAAATGGGATCACATCAAGTTAAACGGCTTCTGCACAGCAAAGAATACAATAAAAAAAGTGAAGAGACAACTTACAGAATGGGAGAAAATATTTGCCGACTATTCATCTGACAAGGAATTGATAACCAAAATACGTAAAGAGCTCAATCAACTCTACAGGAAAAAAGTCTAATAATCTGATCTTAAAAATGGACAAAAGATTTGAATAGACATTTCTCAAAAGAAGACATACAAATGGCAAACAGGCTTAAAGGAGCTCAATATCATTAATCATCAGGGAAATGTAAATAAAAACTACAATGAGATATCATCTTGCCCCAGTTAAAAAATGACTTATATCTAAAAGGCAATAACAAATGCTCGTGAGGATGTGGAGAAAAGAGAACCCATGTACACTGTTGGTGGCAATGTAAATTAGTACAACTACTATGGAGAACAGTTTGGAGGCTCCACAAAAAAACTAAAAATTAAGCTGCCATGTGATCTAGCAATCCCACTGCTGGGTATATACCCAAAAGAAAGGAAATCAGTATATCAAAGAGATATCTGTGCTTCTATGTTTGTTGCAGTACTGTTTGCAATAGCTAAGATTTAGAAGCAACCTAAGTATCCACCAGTAAATGAATGGATAAAGAAAATGTGGTACTTATACCCAATGGAATACTATTCAGCTATAACAAAGAACAAGATCCAGTCATTTGTAACAATATGGATGAAACTGGAGATGATTTGTTACGTGAAATAAGCCAGGCACAGAAAGACAAACATTGCATGTTCTCTTTTATTTGTGGGATCTAAAAATCAGAACAATTGAACTCATGGACATAGAGAGTAGGATGGTTACCAGAGACTGAGAAGGGTAATGGAGGCTGAGTGGAGGTAGGGATAGTAAACAGATACAAAAAAAAAAAAAAAAAGAAAAGAAAAAAGAAAAAGAATGAATTAGACCTACTATTTGATATCACAACAGAGTGACTATATTCAATAATAACTTAATTGTACATTTGAAAATAAAGAATGTAATTGGATTGTTTGTAATTCAAAGGATGAATGCTAGAGGGGATGGATACCCCATTTGATACCCCCATTACCCAAGTGCTGATTTCACATTGCATGCCTATATCAAAATATCTCATGTACCCCATAAATACACACACCTGCTATATACCCACAATTTTTTTATAAATAAAATATTTGAGGTGGGGGGAGGGACTCTTCTAGAATAAAAGAAACATAATGAACATGACAAATACACAAGCAGTCTCATAAATACACTGGATTCTGATTTGGAAAAAAAAAGGCATGAAGTTATTTAGAGAAATTAAAAAATTTGAAATATAAAATGTGTATAAGATAGTATCAGGGAATGCTGCTAATTCGTTAGTTGTGATTATGTACGAGAATGTCTTCACTTTTTTTTAGATGGATGCCTAAGTGTTTAAGGGTAAAAATTCAAAAGTTTATATTTGTAAAGGTTCCAACCACAAAATACATACATAAACAGAGACGAAGTAAATATAGCAATTATTCACAAATTTAAATTTAATGTCTAGATTTTTTAGAATATAAGTTCAAATATATATCATTTAAAATAGTTTTGAAATCAATTACATGGGATACTCTTAAACACTGTATTTTGGTACAGTCAAGTTTTTCCTAGTAAATGGGCACTACCGTATATTTGGAGAAAAGATATTGTAAGTGAAGTCTTTTCTCAGTTTGGTATCAAGAATATAGATAACATTTGAATAGAAGAGTGTATTTAACTTATAGAGAGCCAAACTTTAAACATAAGATTCATTCTCTAGGTCAATGAATGATTGACAGAGAAAGGCAGAGAGAGAGAGAGAGAGACAGAGAGAGAATACCAATAAATACTATACATAAAGTACTTAATACATGTGCTTAAGTGTTTTGCATGCATTATCTCATTTCATCCTCACAATATCCTATGCAGTCATAAAAAGGAATGAGATAGTGTCCTATCCTTATTCATGTGTTCACTGAAGTAGCACTTTTCATTTTCTTCAAGAATTTTTCCTTTGCATTCACAATTTGGTTAACTATTTTGCACAACAGGCCTACGTTTTGGCCTGTCTCAACTTTCAACATGCCTTCCTCACTAAACTTAATCATTTCTAGCTTTTGATTTAAAGTAAGAGATTTGCAACTCTTCCTTTCACTTGAACTTAGAAGTCATTGTAGGGTTATTAATTGGCTTAATTTCAATATTATTTTGTCTCAGGGAATATGGAGGCGCAAGGAGAGGGACAGAGATGGGAATGGCTGGTTAGTGGAGCAGTCAGAACACATACAACATTTATTAAGTTCATCATCCTATATGGGCACGGTTCATGGCTCCCCAAAACAATTACAATAGTAACATCAAAGACCACTGAACACAGATTACTATAACAGATTAATAATAATGAAAAAGTTTGACATATTTCAAAAATTGCCAAAATGTGACACAGAGGCATGAAGTGAGGACACGCTGTTGGGAAAATGGTGCTGATAGACTTTTCTGAGTTAGGGTTGCTACAATTATTTAATTTGTAAAAAACACAGTATCTGTGAAGCATAATAAAACAGGGTATGCCTGTGCTAACTGAGAAACTTACTATGTCAAAGCACTTCACAGGCAGGGGATAAAATGAGGCTGTGGGATGGAATGGTTGACCTAGGATCTCATTGCTAGAGCCCAACTTCAAACCAAGATCTGGTTGTATCTCCAGACTAAGCTCTTGGCCACAGTAGCCCCTGACCCGATCCTTTCTAATGTGAGAAACCAGAAGTCTACATAAAATTCCAAAACCTGCAACACAATTTGAAAGAAAAAAACTGCAAAAGTCAAGGAGAGTATCTGCGGATGTTGCAAATGATCCATTCTAAGACAAAAGCCTCTTGAGCTCTCTCTACATTTTGAAAGTTTGAAAATACTAAGTAGACTCCTCCAGCCAAGTTAATTCCTGCACATCAGCTGTAAATGTCAGCAAACACACCTTGCTTGGGATCCCACACGGGGGATGATGAGAACTCAGGCTATAGGGGCAGAGCCGTGTCCTGGGGAGGCTCAGTCACACTGAGAAGTGGGAATCTTCTGAGACAAGGGGAGCGTCTGGCCTGGAGGGTACATGACCTTATTTGTTTTTCAGTTTTTGATTGCTTTGTGACAAATTACTACACATTTAGTGGCTTAAAGCAATACTCACTTACTAGTTCACAGTTCTGTAGGTCAGAAGTCCAGCAGGATGTGTCTGGGTTCTCTGCTCAGACTGAAGTCAAAGCGTCAGCCACTGTGCTCTCATCTGGGGCTTGGGGTCTCCTTCCAAGGTTATTCTTGTGATTGACAGAATTCATTTCCTTTTGGCTGTGGGACTGAAGCCCCTGTTTCCTCTCTGGCTGTTAGCTGGGACCGCTCTCAGCTCCTGGAGGCTGCCCACATTCCTCCTGTGGCCTCCATATTTAAGCCAGCAACAGTGCATCAGATCCTTCTCTGACTTCTGGCCAGGTGCGGTGACTCACGCCTGTAATCCCAGCACTTTGGGAGACCAAGGTGGGATGATCACCTGTGGTCAGGAGTTCAAGACCAGACTGCTCAACATGGTGAAACCCCGTTTCTACTTAAAAATACAAAAGTTAGCCAGGCGTGGTGGCAAACGCCTGTAATCCCAGATATTTGGGAGGCCGAGACAGGAGAATCATATGTACCCGGGAGGCAGAGGTTGCAGTGAGCTGAGATTGTGTCACTGCACTCCAGCCTGGGCAATGGAGCAAGACTCTGTCTCAAAAAAAAAAAAAAAAAAAAAAGAATTCTCCGACTTCTGCTGCTACTGGCAGCCAAAGTAAACTCTGCTTTTAAAGGGTTCACCTGGCTGGGTCAGGCCCACTGGAATAACTTCTATATCTTAAGGTCAACTGACTTGGGACTTTACGTCTGCAAAATCCCCTCACAGCAGTACCTAGGTTAGTGTTTGGTGAGTAATCTGGGAATCTTGGGAGTCATCTTTGGAATCCTTCCCTCCATGGTTTTAGAAAGGTCAGTCTGGCCATAGTGTGGATAACATATTGGGAGGGACAAGACAGACAGCAAGGGGGATCTCCTAAAAGCTGTGGCAATCATCCTGAAAGACAGAGGAATGGGCTTTGGATGAGTGAGAAATGATTTAGACACAGCATAAAGACTTCTTGCTGGCTGATTAGTTGTGGGAGGGAGGGGAGGGAGAGTCAAGGTGGACTCCCAGGTTTTGCCTCAAACAACTGAGTAAGTGAAATTGCCATCCAAAAAGATACTATGGATAAACAGGTTTTGGAGTGGAAGATAATGAATTATTCCTCTTCATGTTGAGTTTGAAAGGAAGACAACCAAATGGATGATAAAAATGGGGGATCACTGGTTAACGCAGGGGTTCTCCAATGGAGTGATTTGGCTCCACAGAGGACACTTGGCCATGTCTGAAGACATTTTTGGTTGCCATAATAGTGGAGGCGTTATCCACATTGAGCAGGTAGAAAGCAGGAGTAAAAAATCCCACAACACACAGGACAGCAAAGGTTTTGCTGCCAAATGTCAATAGTGCTGAGGCTGACAAACCCTGAGTCAGAGGCCAGAAATTCAAGCCACAGGAGTGAAGAAGAGGGCCCAGAACAGAGCCCTGCAGAACCCCAGCCTCAGAGCAACGGAAGCCAGCCCGGAGCCTGAGAAGAAGCCAGAGAAGGGGAGGCCAACCAGATGCACAGTGCTGAAAAGCAGGCAGAGAAAGAGGTGTTGATTCTGGCAGGTGTCAAGGGCTGCTGCGAGTCAAGCAAAATGAGGAGTAAAAAACCATCATTGGATTTAGGGTGACCGAGGCCACCGGAGGCTGTGCCTGAACAGTTTCAGTTGAGTCATGGGAGCGGATGGCTGTCTGCACTGAGTGAAGAGTGCACTCTTGAGAGAGGAGGTTGGGGCAGCAGCCACCGGAGACCAGGCTTCTGAAGACCCGGAGACACCTCAAAAGGGATGTGGGCTGAAGGGATTTGTTGCCATGGAGAGAATTGAGATCTGCAAATGCTGACGGGAAGGAGAAGAGAGAGGAAGGGATCACAGAGTGAGGCCCCTGAGAAAAGTGTGAGAACAGAACTAAGGGCACAATCTCTCTTCCAGGCCCTGCCAGCAAGTGCCCCCTAAGTGCTGCATCCCAGGTGTGCACCTGAGTCCCAGTCCTGCCCAGGAGAGACTGGCCTGATGATGGAGAAGGAGAAGAGGTGCCCCCAGCAACAGGTGTAGGTGCAGCTGCAGGTGGGCTTGGCAGTTTGGAAGGTGGAATGCTGGGGAGACTTATCCTCCATGTAGGCAGCAGGGATCACTTTTGAAAATAAAGGAGAAAGAAATGGATCAGAGGCTTGAGGCGGGTGTGGAGGGCTGTTCTGTTTAGAGAACCCCAGCAGGACTCTCAGGCAGGGCACAGTCTTTTTCCTTGTTATTTCTTTCCCGAGATTTTTTTTTTTCTCTTGGAAAATTCTCATCAAAGTTCCATGCAAGACCATTTAAGGGTTAACACATTTTCCTCCAAAATGACTGCAGTCCCTCTACTGAAATTCATTTTATGAGTCCAGTCTGTTGAAAGATAAGGAAACTATTACAGTGGAGATGGAAGATGGAAATTAGGCTGAGAGAGCAAAGAAGGGTGAAAAAGATATGGACATATATATCCATGGCACAAATTTTAATGATTTCTGTAAAGTATAATTGAGGGAAATTACAGGAAGTTTCATTTGATTTTCTTAGAGGTCCTGAAACTCACGAGTGTTACAGAGTTATAGTATTTACAGAAAGAAAGGCTATTAAAATTCAAGAGAATTTGGAAGGAACTGACGTCCTTTTTTAAAATTCCTTTACATTGCAAAAGATGACCTAAGCTATTCTTTAAAATTCAACATCTCTGATTTTATTCTCACAGTAGTGCAGTTAACTGCAGATAACATTAGTTCTTCCTATCAAATCATTGTGTTATTCCACCAAGGTTGTGTGATGGGAATGAGGGGGAGGGCGGCTTCGTAAAAGGCACCTGGGACTCCCACTACTAGCATTCCTTTGCGAAAAATTAGAAATCTTTAGGAAAGGGGGAAGGAAAAAGGGGGCAGAGTTCAGCCGAAGAGCCGACCTCAAAGAACCATTTCGGGGTATTTCTTTTCTCTTCACTGCTTGGGAACTGCCTTCAGTTCACCCACCACTTCTGAAGTGGCTTCACTTCTAAGGGGAGAGGCCAACGTCCCAACAGAGGGTCTCTCACTTCTTTCCGCCATTTGTTAAATGGCTCCATAAATTAGTTGTTTTACATAAAATTTGGAACTACGATCTGGGAGGCCTAGGGGCTGCACCACCAGTAAGTCGCTGACTCAACCTGGGCCCTTTAACCCCCAAACCCAAACTCTTTCCTGGATCGATCGAACCGCTGGCCCCAACCTAAAAGCCTCCTCCACCGCCAAAAGTCAGGAAGGGTTGGTCCTTTTGTTTTTCAAATGAATTGAAATTAGATCCACAGCCCCGCGTAACGCTGGGGAATACCCAGGGAGAGGCCAGCTTCCAGGAGGTCAGCCCCAACACCGCGGGCAGGAATTTGGAGGGATG
>NW_012105997.1:2023703-2026144 GCF_000951045.1 Mandrillus leucophaeus | reverse complement strand
AAGGTGGAATGCTGGGGAGACTTATCCTCCATGTAGGCAGCAGGGATCACTTTTGAAAATAAAGGAGAAAGAAATGGATCAGAGGCTTGAGGCGGGTGTGGAGGGCTGTTCTGTTTAGAGAACCCCAGCAGGACTCTCAGGCAGGGCACAGTCTTTTTCCTTGTTATTTCTTTCCCGAGATTTTTTTTTTTCTCTTGGAAAATTCTCATCAAAGTTCCATGCAAGACCATTTAAGGGTTAACACATTTTCCTCCAAAATGACTGCAGTCCCTCTACTGAAATTCATTTTATGAGTCCAGTCTGTTGAAAGATAAGGAAACTATTACAGTGGAGATGGAAGATGGAAATTAGGCTGAGAGAGGAAAGAAGGGTGAAAAAGATATGGACATATATATCCATGGCACAAATATTAATGATTTCTGTAAAGTATAATTGAGGGAAATTACAGGAAGTTTCATTTGATTTTCTTAGAGGTCCTGAAACTCACGAGTGTTACAGAGTTATAGTATTTACAGAAAGAAAGGCTATTAAAATTCAAGAGAATTTGGAAGGAACTGACGTCCTTTTTTAAAATTCCTTTACATTGCAAAAGATGACCTAAGCTATTCTTTAAAATTCAACATCTCTGATTTTATTCTCACAGTAGTGCAGTTAACTGCAGATAACATTAGTTCTTCCTATCAAATCATTGTGTTATTCCACCAAGGTTGTGTGATGGGGATGAGGGGGAGGGCAGCTTCGTAAAAGGCACCTGGGACTCCCACTACTAGCATTCCTTTGCGAAAAATTAGAAATCTTTAGGAAAGGGGGAAGGAAAAAGGGGGCAGAGTTCAGCCGAAGAGCCGACCTCAAAGAACCATTTCGGGGTATTTCTTTTCTCTTCACTGCTTGGGAACTGCCTTCAGTTCACCCACCACTTCTGAAGTGGCTTCACTTCTAAGGGGAGAGGCCAACGTCCCAACAGAGGGTCTCTCACTTCTTTCCGCCATTTGTTAAATGGCTCCATAAATTAGTTGTTTTACATAAAATTTGGAACTACGATCTGGGAGGCCTAGGGGCTGCACCACCAGTAAGTCGCTGACTCAACCTGGGCCCTTTAACCCCCAAACCCAAACTCTTTCCTGGATCGATCGAACCGCTGGCCCCAACCTAAAAGCCTCCTCCACCGCCAAAAGTCAGGAAGGGTTGGTCCTTTTGTTTTTCAAATGAATTGAAATTAGATCCACAGCCCCGCGTAACGCTGGGGAATACCCAGGGAGAGGCCAGCTTCCAGGAGGTCAGCCCCAACACCGCGGGCAGGAATTTGGAGGGATGGGGAGGTCTCCTCATCTCTGAGCCTTGAGCACCAGGCCTGAATTTTCTCCTCTTTCTCACAGGTGCCCGACTCCGAGTCCGGGAGGCGGGCGCTCTTCCCAGGTACCCAGCCCAGCGCGGCGCGTCAACCTGGGTCCATCCTCCGCCACCCTACAGCGCGGGGAGCAGGGGAGGCCGAGAGCCGGGCAGCGTGGGGGGACGGGAGAACCCGGGCTGCAGCATCCCCCGGAGGCAGCAGGACAGGACGGCTGGCGTCGGACGCATTGCAGAGACGTCCCTGTTTTCGGCTTGTCCCCTGACAGCCGGCAGAGAGCTTGACTCCCTCCGCACTGCGCTCCAGAGACCACAGCGCGGAGAAACCTTGCGGGGCCCCGGACTCCCAGGCTTGGGAAAAGCGATGACTGCCCTGGACGGCTGCGGCGTCCGAGATTTCCAGGGTCCCGACCCTCCCCGGGGTACGCGCGACTTCGGCGCAGATGTCAGTCCACTGCCTTCGCGCGTTGAGGGCGCGAGGACTCCGGACGACCCCAGGGCTACTGTCCACGCCCAGCCCCTCGTTCTCCACCGTGCCACCTCCCTCTGCGGCTCTAGCCTGGAGATCTACGGACTTCATTGCGATCTCTTGAGCAGTGTGGTTGCCCTCTATCCTAGCCCCGAGTCCCGGGTAACCCAGGGGCCCCGGCCAGGCGAGTTTCGTTGGGGGAAGATGTCCCCAGGTGAGAAAAGGGGCCGCGCATTGGACGGGGCTCCCAAGCCAGAGCCCTGGGGGCCTTGAGGAGTCGTGGTACCGTCTAGGGAAGTCGGGGCTGCAGGGCCCATGAAATCAGACGAGGCTACGGACTTAGGGTCCCTGCAACCAAGACTGCGAGCGACTATGGACTCGGGACGGATCGCACAAAGGAGGAAGAGGGAATCAGAGGGGCGTCCGGTCGGGGACGTGTCAGGCCTGGGCGGGGCAGAAAACTGACACCGGGGCGAGGACAAGAATTTCGCTCCTCCGGGGCTGCCAGGGGAGGGGCTCGCCACCGTCACTCTCCTTGGGCTCTGGCCCCGACGGTGTTTAAAGGGCGGAGGGCTGGGCCGGGCTGGTCGCACCCCGGGGCTGCTGGTGGCCAAGCTGGATGGGT
>NW_012105997.1:2016048-2022228 GCF_000951045.1 Mandrillus leucophaeus | reverse complement strand
GCGGCCTTGGCACCTTCCCCGGGGGCCTGGCGGGCGACTTTTCTTTCGGGAGGCCGCCTCCGACGGTGGCCGTCCACGCTTCCCAGACCCTTAGCCCCTCGCCTGGCTTCGCCCCTGGCCACCAGACCGCGGCCACTGGCTTCCGCGTCAGTCACCTCCTCTACAGCCGGGAAGGGACCGAAGTTTGAAGGGACGCTGGAGGCTAGCCGGGTGCGGTGTCCAAAGGTGCTGAGCTCAGGCCTCCGGTTTCCCCTGGTGACAGCCCCACGTGTTGGCGCCGAAGACCTGGGTGCCCTGGGAGGACGCGCAGAGCCGGGGGCGGCTTGGCCAGCAGGGAGCTGGGCTGAGCAGCTCTTGGGCCTCGGGGTGGGTGGCCGTCTGCTGTGCACCCCTCAGCCAGGCGACCTTCAGAGCTTCCCTGCTCTGCCTCTAAGTCGATCCCTCCTGGGCCTCCAGAATCTGTGCTCTCCAGGGATTTGCCTTGAAGGGGCGGCGCGGTTGGCGCTCAGCTCCAGCGTTTCCCAAGCAGGCTGGCTGACTCCAAAGAGCCTTAGAGCGGGTGGGAGGAAGGTGGGCTGCCAGAGCGGCCCGGGGGTGGGGGCCCTTTCCACCTCCACCCAGCTTGGGTCACCTGGCTCAGGGCCTTCCCTCCTGCTTCAGGGAGGCTGCTGCCGGGGCTGGAGGACAGAGCTCAGGAGCAGCCACAGTGGTGGGGTCCAGGTGGGCCAGGAGCCTGCAGTGAGGGGATCTGAGACTTTTGGGATTGGGTCCTGTGTAAGGAAGGTCTTGCTAAGGGCTGAAACTGCCGGTGGTGGGAGGGAGAAGGGCTGCCTGGGCAGAAAACGCCCTTGGGATACCAGCTCCCTCCCCTGTCACTCAGCTCAGGTCCTTGATGAGCTCCCTGTAGGACAAGGCAACTCCCCAGGGCCCCGTCATCACTGACCACAGGAGCGGTGCCCAGCACCCAGGAGTTCCCTGAGGGTCTAGGTTTGTTTCACCCCATCCACACTGATGCTCACACAGGCTCGTGAAAGGGCACACCTGTTTTGGTCTCTTTCCCCTCCAAACCCACAGTATGGGCCAAAGCTGCGCCTGTGTTCAGAGCTCCTGAACAGCAGCTTGTGTAAATTGAAACCTACCCCACCCGGTTCGTTCTTAGACATGGTATCTTTGTGAAGCACAAGGAGCCCCCAGTCACTGGGAAGAGGAATTTTGGCCTCTGTACTCCTCAGAAGTCCTAAGTGCCCCAGTCAGATGCCCTGAGTCGTTGTGGCATCTGGGACTCCCTGGAGATGGGCACGTTGGTGGGGGGGGTATCCATCTTGTTGTTGATGGGGGGCACCCATCTTCCCTGTATTTTGGGGGAGGATGGAAGGGGGCCTTCCCAGGAAGAGAGTGGAGAGAGGATACTGTTAGTTTGGAGTAGGACAGCTGGTTTAGCAACCCTAAGCCCCAGTCACACAGGTGTTCCTAAGACACACGTATTCCTAAGACACAGGTATTCCTAAGACACAGGTATTCCTAAGACACAGGTGTTCCTAAGCTGCCCGCAGCTCCCCTCACTGCTGCTGCCACCAGTGCTGGAAATGAGAGCAGCGCACCTGTCTGTCCCTAGAGCTGACTCATCATGGCCCTGCTGAAGAGTGAGGGGTGTGTGCGTGCGTGTGTGTGTGTGTGTGTGTGTGTGTGTGTAAGACAGAGAGGGAGGGAGAAGGAGGGAGGCAGGGGAACATGGAGAGAAGGAGCCAGGAGTTGGGATAAACCTGGTGCCTGGTCATGTGTTTCATCAGCAGTGGCTCTTAACTCCGTGTGGCATCTATGCTGCTGCCCCCCACAGGCAGGTGAGCAGAGCGCCAGTTGTGTCGAAGGTGATGATGTTGGCTAACCAAACTCACAACCAACCCACAATCTCTCTTGGGGGGACACTCCCCATATGTAATACAGTTAAAGAAGGCCAGGAAAGGAAAAGAAATTCCTTAGCTTATACATTTTTAAAATTATATCTTGAACTTATTTTAATAGAATAAAATGCGAAAAATAAAGATCAATATACGTAGCTTGCATGTGTATGCTATTTTGTATAAGAATTCCACTGCTGTCACCAACATCCCCATTTCAGAGACTGAACTTGCAGAAAAATTGGAAAGAACATTTTCTAATTAAATTTGACAACAATCAGAAAATACAGTGGACAGCTGGACAATCAGTGGAGCTTCAAGAAAACTGGCTGACACGTAGGGATGTAAACATGGAACATCATGGCTGCATGACTCCTAGACGTTGGGAAGCTGCTTTTTTTTTCTAACAATGGTTTTTATGCTAAAATTGGGAAAAAAATATTTAAGATTTTTCAACTTTTGGTTTGTTTGCCCAAAGATCATTTTTTACCATTTGAAAGTTGCTCATTTATTCAAAACTTTATACCATTAGTAGGTAAAAATATAAGCAAATAGATGAAATCTTCATGAGAAAAGCTTGGTTAAAAATACTTCCAGCAGTGCAAGGTATTTGGACATGGGTGGGGTTAGATGCCAAAAAGAACCCATTCTCCCCTCCAAAACAGCCCACATGCCTGGATGTGTTTAGGAGATGGGAAGCCAGGCCAAAATGCATTTCATAGGCCCAGGCATGGCACAGTCAGCTTCAGACTCATTATCCCAAAGAAGCATTTTCTCATAGCAAAGAAACTGTTGAAATCAAAACAAGAAAACAGAGCAATGCAGCTTGTGGTCACTTTATGGTTAAATACTTTCTTCTGGCCAGGGCTTGGTGAACTTGACCACAGTCCCTAGAGCTCACTGCACGCAGGCAGCAGAAGGACCGGGTCCTGTTGGTCCGGCCAGGGCACTGCTGCCAGGAGGCTAGGAGGGTGCTCTGACCCCGGGGCTCTGAGTCCACTGTGGCACTCAGACCTCATCTGCTCCCCTGCCCTGTCCCTTTTTTTTTTTTTTTTTTTTTTTTTTTGCCTTTGGAATCATGAATCCTGCAGCCAATTCCAAAAGTAATTGTGAGACTTCAACAAAAGGAATACCTCAGCATCATGGCATAGACACATGGCAGTATGCTATTGGAATATCCAATTTTTAGTATGAACAACTTGGTGGCACTGAATAGTTTCAAATATAGGAGCAAGCTTCAAAATTCAGAAGTGAAAGACAATTAAAACATGCCAAAATATCGGGTGATTAGGAATTCTTTGCATTGCCAAGCAGCAGTGGAATTTCCTAGTGACTGAAAATCAGAGAGAATAATAATACAGGAAACTGTAATCTGCCCTGGAAACATTTGGTCACTGGGTAAATTATCCCCATACAAAGAAGAACCATTCATGAAGAAGATTCGTTTGTTAGAAATGTTTTTTAAAGTGCCATAGTGTTTTAAAAGTGAACATTGGATTTCAAGATAGGGGTGCCCATTTCACATATTGATTAAACACAGAGTATGTTTATTTCTGATGAAAAAGTTTTGCATTTTAGCAATGCTGCCTTGGGATATTAATCAACCTTTAATCTTTAGTCTCCTAAAATGTATCCACTGGTCAAGTGACATTTTTCATTCAAAGAAATACCATTATAGTGATTATTAGACTCTTCAGTGAAACAGAACGCTGAAGTTCATCCCCATTTTGCAGATAGAAAAGCCAAGTTAAGGGGCTAAATGATCTCCAGAAGCTAAACTGATGAGAGCTAAAAGGGACTCCAGATGTACCTGCAACCTTTACATGCCTCATATTCAGAAATGCATCTACTGATGGACACACACACCCACCACCCCCCCATACACACACACCCCACCCACGGAGCCCCGTCTTGGGTAGGATTTTCACAGATGACACCAACCACCCTCCATACCTAAAGGCATAGTATTTTCAAATAACCCATTGAGTTCAGGATTTGACTCCAGGTAAGAGAGAAACATGTGAAACCACCATAGAATGCAATAGAGGTCGAGTCACTTGTATCCTAATAAAATGTGACTTGTTCAATCTATCTCTTTTGAGTGTTAACTATGTGGTATTAAGTCATACAGTGAATAAGCTGAGCCTGTTGCTACCCTCACAGAGCCTCCATCCAGTGGTCGGAACAAAGATGAGTGAAGAATTACAGACTGGACATGGTTTTGTGGCTCTATAAGGATTACTTATAGATGATCAAGTCATCAACCATCTCACTTGTAAATACAAGTATCATATTATGTCTTGTACGCAGACCCCAGTGTGTTCCACACCCTGCTAACTCAGGAAGTGTTTGATTTCTCAGTTTCATAACTTCACTGTGATTTTAGGCAGGGAGTTAAGCACTGCCCCGGGCTGGTGTAGGTCCCATCTGTTCACTTTTCCACAGTGTCATTTAGGAACCTTAAAACCTGTCCTCATATTAGAAGATCTGTCATTTGGCAGTGACAGGGGAGGCAATTAATGTGGCCAGAGTTGGCCGTTCCCCAGGGCTTCTGAGTGTGCAGTCCTTTGGTGCATCTCCCATCTATAGGGTAAAGTTTTTAGAGCTCTTTTTCTTTTAATCTAATTTGAATTTGCTAACCAATGTTATTCAGGGCTAACTGCTGGGTACTTGGAATAAACTGCTTTCTTTGGTCAGATTTCATCAGTGGCTGAACACAAAGAAGGGAAAATATCTTTAGTTTCACCCATTACATGGAGCGCAATAAATAGTATATTAAATTGGACCTTCACCAAGAAAAGAAAGAAAGAAAAGAAAATTGGAGTTGTGTCCCTGCTGTAATCTAGAGCAAATTAAACTTATAAATCATTGAGTCTTTCTCTACCCCTAAGAGTCACCCATTCATCCACCAGACCGACTGAAGGTCAAGGAAGGTGTCAGGGACTCTGTTAGATGCTTCCTGTGCATTTTTCATTAAGCCTTCACAACAACCCAGTGATTTCCCTATTATTATCCCCATTTTACTTATGGGGAAACTGAGGCTCAGACCAGTTAAGTGTCTTGTTTCTCAGAGGCTACAGATAATATTGAGCTACATCAGTAGAAACCTTCCTACCCTCTATTCCTGACTTTTCTGCTTCCCACTTCATCCCTTAGGTCCTAGAGAGACCTCACTTTTCCAGACTCCTTCTGACAATCCAGGTCCAAGTTCTGTGCCCTTTGGTGTGTTCTTGGGGGCCCTGGATGGATTGCATCACACCCGCAGAAGACCGAGTACCTTCCTGCCTCTTCTCCTATGGTTTCTGTGGGAAGAGACCGGCCTGCCTTCTTCTAGAGTAACATCCCTAGAGCCAGGGAGACTGTGGACAGGTGGTAGCAGTTGAACGATGGACTGACTGACTGACGGAATGAATGAATGAATGAGTACATGTGTGAGTGAGTACACCTGTATCCTCAGCTTTTCAAAAACACTTCTGCCCACCACCCAGCCCCCAGCCTCTTGTGATGGGTCTGATTCTTCCTTACCCAGGGCCAGGCCTGCTGCTGGACCCTATAGATACAACACTGAGTGGGCCAAGCCCAGGAGGCCATTGCTGTTGAATACCCATGCTGGAGGGCTGTGTGCGATGCTAGGGGAATTCGGAGTGGGCGCAGAGCTGGGGGATAGGAATATTCAGAGACAATATTGACAGTGAGGCCAGTAGGGTTTGGTTAGTCCATATAAGCTTCACTTTGAACGTGAAAGCCATCATAATAATGTAAATTATGTCCTTGAGAATCTAGGCTGACACCCCTGCTTTCACGTGTTGATCAGTGGTCAGACATGTAAGATATGTGTATATATATATATATATTTTTTGGTTTTTTGTTTTTTTTGAGACGGCGTCTCGCTCTGTCGCACAGCTTGGAGTGCAGTGGCGTGATCTTGGTTCACTGCAAGTTCCACCTCCCGAGTTCGTGCCATTCTCCTTCCTCAGCCTCCTGGGTAGCTGGGACTACAGGCGCCTGCCACTGTACCCGGCTAATTTTTCGTATTTTTAGTAGAGACGGGATTTCACCGTGTTAGCCAGGATGGTCTCGACCTCCTGACCTCATGATCCACCCGCCTTGGCCTCCCAAAGAGATATGTATATTTTTATCTGAGGGATGGTTTGTTATTTGCCAATGATATCCAAATATTTTCCAGATCACCCTTCCCCTTTCCTGCTGCACTACCTGGATCTAAACCTCCTCATTCAGAACAGGCCTTAGCTCCCAAGGAGGCAGGAAGAAGTTGAGGTCA
>NW_012105997.1:1967331-2015998 GCF_000951045.1 Mandrillus leucophaeus | reverse complement strand
GGTCTGATTCTTCCTTACCCAGGGCCAGGCCTGCTGCTGGACCCTATAGATACAACACTGAGTGGGCCAAGCCCAGGAGGCCATTGCTGTTGAATACCCATGCTGGAGGGCTGTGTGCGATGCTAGGGGAATTCGGAGTGGGCGCAGAGCTGGGGGATAGGAATATTCAGAGACAATATTGACAGTGAGGCCAGTAGGGTTTGGTTAGTCCATATAAGTTTCACTTTGAACGTGAAAACCATCATAATAATGTAAATTATGTCCTTGAGAATCTAGGCTGACACCCCTGCTTTCACGTGTTGATCAGTGGTCAAACATGTAAGATATGTGTGTATATATATATTTTTTTGGTTTTTTGTTTTTTTTGAGATGGCATCTCGCTCTGTCGCACAGGTTGGAGTGCAGTGGCGTGATCTTGATTCACTGCAAGCTCCGCCTCCCGAGTTCGTGCCATTCTCCTTCCTCAGCCTCCTGGGTAGCTGGGACTACAGGCGCCTGCCACTGTACCTGGCTAATTTTTCGTATTTTTAGTAGAGACGGGATTTCTCCGTGTTAGCCAGGATGGTCTCGACCTCCTGACCTCATGATCCACCCGCCTCGGCCTCCCAAAGAGATATGTATATTTTTATCTGAGGGATGGTTTGTTATTTGCCAATGATATCCAAATATTTTCCAGATCACCCTTCCCCTTTCCTGCTGCACTCCCTGGATCTAAACCTCCTCATTCAGAACAGGCCTTAGCTCCCAAGGAGGCAGGAAGAAGTTGAGGTCAGGAATGGAGTCAAGCTTGTGTGCTCCTTTCACAGGGCCAGAGCACAACCAGACTGAAAGATGAGGGAGGCATTGAAGATGCTTGCAAGGGATCATTTTTACTGCCTTCTAGAGGTGTTGAGGAGTCGCCTGTCCCCAGGCCCCTAATCCGGTCTGGCAATCCATCACCTGCACTGAGGCCTCCAGACCTGCATGCACGGGTGGTTCCGATCTGCCTAAGGCACTCGTTCCCTTCGACACCTGACCTAAACGACTCCACCCGCTTTGACTGAACCTCCCTTTGCTAGGCTGAGACCACTTTACTCTGAGAAGCCTAAGGGCAGGTCAGGTTATGGGAAGAAGATGGACTTCTGGAGTGAGTAGAATTAATACTTTAATGGAAGGTTTCTGTTTCAGCATTCTTGAAAAGTGTGGAGCTTCATTCTCAATGTTCTTTTTGTAATCCTGAATGGTGTAGACTGCCTTCTTGCTCTATTTGTAATTGACTACTTTGATTTAAAAATTTTTTTTTCCTTTTTGCTAAAAAGACTATATTGCATATTTCAATTGGAGGAAATTAAAGGCAGTATGGTATACTGTTTAAATAATGCAACATCTAAGAAAGAAGTTGCAAGGGGAGGAAGAGGGAAAACTTAAATAATCATTTGCTATGCAGTTCTGAAGAAATACTTTGCTTCTAGTCTTTTTTTTTTTTTTTTTGCCATTCACTATTGCTTTAATTTCTCTACAATGCCCTGCTTAGTATATATAATAGGTGAAAGAAAATTTGAGACATAAAAATTTAAGAATCTATAACAATAATACTCTTCTATTAGCAAGTTTATTTTTGTTATCATTGGTGAGAATATTTTCTTCATTTTCAGGTTGAGAATGTGTAAGGCTGTTAGTACGCATAACCACATCTCCGCATTCACTGCAGGAACAAAATGAAAATGAGATTTATAACAGGAAAAAACCATACATTTTCAAGTAACTGGTAAGATGGATGCTCGCACATTCTGACCTGTCAGGAGGGACCCACTCTTGAGCTCAGATTTCACACAGGTTCATTCACACAGCCCATCAAAGCTCCCTTGATGGCCTAATGGGGGGCACACAGTGAAACAGACTTTTAGCACAGCTGAGTGTAGAATGATGAGTCTTTGCTGAGATGTCCAGTTTACCATCCACCAGAGCAGTCTTTCACGAAACCAGACACGGTGTTGTGGCCTTTGAGAAATGGAGATGTCCCATTTAGGGGTGATGTGTTTTGTGCTTTATAAATGTTCTTGCACAACAGACTGAGTGAAATCTCCGAGACAGAGCAAAAGTTTAGAGCTGGATTGTTGTATTCAGGAATGCAGACACCTACAGCTGCAGCTAAATGTTTCTAAGACGCAGCACACTGGCTTGAGTAAAGTTAGGGTGATGAGGACATTTCAGTGAGTGACTACTAAGAGCAGAGATTTATAGATATGATTTTTAATAAAAACTCATAGTCCATTTAAGTATTACTAGCTTAGCTTTACAAATGAAAAAAACTAGGGCTCAGAAGGGTAAGGTGAATTGCCCAAAGGGGAAGGACTGGGGAGGACTAACATTTTTTTTTTAATGCAACAATTCTACTTTTAATTTTTTCTCACAAACATGTTTTTAAAAATTCACTAGATATATGTAGTTTTTTTTATAAATATGCTTTAAGTGTCAGGGTACATGTGCACAACATGCAGGTTTGTTACATAGGTATACATGTGCCATGCTGGTTTGCTGCACCCATCAACTCATCATTTACATTAGGTATTTCTCCGAATGCTGTCCCCCCCTCCCCCCAACCCCCACCCCACAACAGGCCCCGGGGTGTGATGTTCCCTACCCTGTATCCAAGCGTTCTCATTGTTCAATTCCCACCTATGAGTGAGAACATGCAGTGTTTGGTTTTCTGTCCTTGTGATAGTTAGCTCCGAATGATGATTTCCAGCTTCATCCATGTCCCTGACATATTTCAAAGATACAGGAGAGGCAAATGAGTTCAAGAAATGTATTTCTACCATGCAGATGTAATAAATGTCAGGATTTGGCTATATTTTCTTCAGACACACATATATATGTAATTGCAAATATTAGATACATTTGAAGTTCATTTTGTTACCTCTTTGATCCTGTCCCCTTCCTCCCTCCCTAGAGTCCCCAGAGGTAAACTCTAGAGGTGGCATATATTCTAGCGTGTGCTTTTATATTTTTAATACAAATATATTTTTTAAAAGCGCTATAAAATACTGTTTTATGTATGTGGTAGCCAGCCTCCAGATGGCACCAGTGATCCCTGCCCTCCTGGTGTTCATGCCCCCGCATAGCCTTCTCCTGCATTTTATAGTGCTGACTTTTGTAACTACCAGGATATTGAGCAAGTGAAGTGTGTGATTTCTGAGGCCATATCTTTTACTCCTTTTTTTTTTTTTTAAGAGACAAGATCTCACTCTATTGCTCAGACTGAAGTGTGGTGGCAGGATCATAGCTCACTGTAACCTTAAACCTGGACTCAAACGATCCTCCCATCTCGCCGCCTCCTAAAGCACTGGGATTACAGGCATTTTTGCTCATTTTTCTCTTTTGTTTTTTTACTTGTCTGTTTTTAGATATTACATATTTTGAATACTAATAATCTGTTATGTATGTTTCAACTATCTCTTTTAGTCTGGTTTGTCTTCATATTTTGGTTATGAAATCTTGAATTTTTAAATTTTAATGTAATCTTACCAATCTTTCATAATGATTTGCTTTTTCTGGTTTTTGTATAGGAAATGTCATAAAAATAGTCTTATTCAGCCTTCCAAAAGTTAAAAAATTTTTGTTTTTAACATTTAGATGCTTATTCCAACTGAAATTTGTTTTCGTTTATGGCATGATTTTGGAATCTTGTTTTAATTATTTTTGCACATTTATAGCTGTTCCTCTGAGTATCATTGTTTCAAGTGCAACATCTGTCATGCAGTTACTGTATAAGGGCCAGATTCTGACTTTTCTGTTCTTTTGATCTGAAGGAAATTTGAACTTGCCACCCCCAAATGCGCTGATTTGGCATACTGATTATTTCAAGCTAAAGGTACTTGAGAAACAGTAGTTGCAGAAATGGCTATCTTAACTGTCCTTTCCTACCTGTAGCAAGCCATACAGACTTCTTTGAGAAAGATGCTTTCCTGATATCAAGATGAGAAGATGGCTCTAATCAGCTGAGACAGTACCAGAGGAATCTGCAAACAAACCTTACTGTTAGTTTCTTGCCATACGTTTACCTTCCCACAGTTTCTGCCTCTGGAAGCCTAAAACTGCTTTCCTTTGTCTGTCACACTTCTCTGAAATGTATTCTTTGTGGAAGATGCTATATAATCCAGAGTTCTAAGCGACTACCTATGTTTTACCTTTTCATTGAGTTTTCTCCTGTGTGATATACACTGTATATATTAATAAAATTACTTGTTTTTCTCTTGTTTAAAAAAAAAAAAAGGAAAAAAGAAAAGAAAACAATAGAAATGATCAACAGAGCCAAGTGTTGGTACTTTGAAAAATAAAGAAAGCAGGCAGAAGGTCAGAAAGACGGAGAGGAAAGAAGAAGGAAATCAACGAACATTCTTGAAAAGATGAGTCCCTCCCACCGTCCTGTCCCTGAGAGGCTGGCTGTCCTCAGAAGCCCAGTGCCATGCATTTTCTCTGCTTGCTCCACATCTGTCTCCAAGGGTCACACTGGTGTCTACTGCTTCAGCTCATCTCCTCTTCCAGTCCTTTGCCTACATTACCACCCTACTTACATTTTTAATGTTCCCTTATTATTCTTAAAATATCATGAATATAAGATAAAGTCCACATTTCTCACCATGCATAAAGATCCTTTACCATCTGGTCACCAACTCCCTGCTCATCTTTCCATTCTCATCTCCATAACTCCTCCCATCCCTTGCCAACTGTGCTGGGGCCGGTCCCTTTGCCCACAGTGTCCTTGCTCTCTCCCTGTGTCCCATGGAACCCCTAATAATCCTTAAGCAGCTCGCTCATCTTTCCTTAATTCCTAGGCAAAATGAATTCATTCCTTTTCCATGTTTACACACATGCACGCTTTCTGTGATGTTTAACTCTCTAAGGTGATTATAAATATATATTTTTCCTCTTCAGCTAAAAAATATGTGGCTTTTTAGGAGACACATCTCACCCTCAGATACTTCTTGTGGCCTGACAAGCCAGTGGCATACAGTAAGCAGTAAGCATTAGTTCTCACACCAAGAAACCATATGAAAATTGAAATGTTTGATTAGTATTTGTTGCAAGAAAATTGAAATATTTCATCAATATTTGTTGCAAAAAAACAATGTTTGCTATTAAAATGGAAGGATCTGGACTTTTCACTGACTTTTATTTTTATCCTGGCCTTGAGATTACCTGGTTGATTTCCAGGTTTACTCTTGCCCACCTGACACCCTTATCATATCCTCATTAGAAATACACTAAGCAAGCAACCAAATATTTTGTTAACCAATAATATAACAGGAAAAATAAGCAAAACCCCATGCATCTTCAAACATTTGTCTCATTTTGCATGCCTTCTTCTGTTTAGTAAATTATATGATTTAAATGCAAAAGTCCCACCATGAAAGAAACCTGACTATTCACCAAGGAGGAGAACAGAAGGAAAAACAAACTCTCCATTAATGTGTTTCAAAATTAAACCAGACATGCCTCATAAAATAATAGACAGCAGCTTCTGGTTAATTAAGCTGGAGTTATTATTTTTCAAAGAGTTGAGACAGGGACAAAAATCAGGCAGATTAATTATTGTTTTACTGAATTGATGTTATATTTGAGGGGCTTGAATACAGCTTACCAAATTATGAACGGTCCTATGTCTTCCTTCTTTCGGCAAACTCTGTCTAGTATATACTTGAGGCTCTATGAAAACAGCTAAACAGCTTGCAAGTGAGTTGGGAAATGTCAGTGAGTAAATCAGGGAGGACAATAAAATTGGAGAAGGGGGGCTATGCCCATCTACACGGTAGCATGTAGCCCACAGAAGACTTCATTATGAGACAACACAACTGCCCAACGGGTTCTCCTCGTCCACTGCCTAGACAGAGTCCGTTTATCAAGACAGGGGAATTGCAATAGAGAAAGAGTATAATTCATGCAGAGCTGACTGTACGGGAGACCAGAGTTTTATTATTACTCAAATCAGTCTCTCCAAAGACTCGGGGATCAGGGTTTTTAAGGATAATTTGGTGGGTAGGGTCCAGTGAATTCGGAGTGCTGATTGGCTGGGTCAGAGATAAAATTATAGGGAGTCGAAGCTGTCCTCCTACACTGAGTCAGTTCCTGAGTGGGGACCACAAGATCTGATGAGTCAGTTTATCGATCTGGGTGGTGCTAGCTGATCCATCAAGTGCAGGGTCTGCAAAAATATCCCAAGCACTGATCTTAGGTTTTGTAATAGTGATGTTATCCCCAGGAGCAATTCGGGGAGGGTCAGCATCTTGTAGCCCCTCGCTGCCTAACTCCTAAACCATAATTTTGAATCTTGTTGCTAATTTGTTAGTCCTACAAAGGCAGCCTAGTCCCCAGGCAGGAATGGGGTTTGTTTGGGGAAAAGGCTGTTACTATCTTTGTTTTAAAGTTAAACTATGGACTAAGTTCCTCCCAAAATTAGTTTGACCTATGACAGGAATGAACAAGGACGACTTGGAGGTTGGAAGCAAGATGGAACGGGTTATCAGCAATGGCAGTTTCAACCCCTACTCTTGAGTCCTGAAGGGCAAATTGAGCTTCCCCACATGGGCTGGGTGGAAGGCATTCCTGGTAGCAGGGACTGGGTGAGCACAAACTTAGTGGCTTGAAACAGCAAACAGATGTAATGGGGTGTAGGGAGTGAGTATGTGGGTTTGTATTGCCAAGGTTCTATCAGCTCTGTAGTATGGCACTGAAATAGAGGTGACTTTAGTCACAGGCATTGATATTAAAGACAACTTAAAATCAAGTCAAAATAACATTAATGTTGGCAGAAAAGTCTTGTTCGACCTCTCAGGAAATCTTCCCATGGAAATTCCTACTGCAGTCATTACTTTTTTTTTAAGACCTTCAACTTTTTATTATGATCATCAAAGATATTGTCATTTACCAGTTTTACTTTTTAAAGAAAATTCATTTTTTAATTCAAATTTTTATAGATTGAAATGGAATGGAAATTCAAATTTTAAAAAGTAAATTTATTTTGTAAATATACACAAAAATTAGGACAGATAAACTTAAGGGTAGTTTTTTTAACTTGACCTTGTATTGAAGTTGGAATTGCAAGTTAAAATTTAGGACTCCAATTAAATTTGAATATTTATTCACTATTTGGGACATACTAAAAAAAGTGTGTATCTGAAATTCAAATTTTGGGGGGCATCCTCCTCTATTTTTATTTACTAAATCTGGCAGCTCTAACTGGAATATAACTTAATTGTATACCTCCCAAGCTTTATTTGCGGTTAGGCATTTGAAAATGATGGCCATATAACACAAAGCAGAACTGAACACACAAGCAATCAACCCATTTGCAACATGACGAAAAATTCTCTTAAGATTTCCTGGTACCACTTCTATTCAACATAGTACCAGAAGTCCTAGCCAGAGCAACCAGACAAGAGAAATAAATAGAGGGCATCCAAATCCATAAAGAGGAAGTCAAACTGTTGCTGTTTGCTGATGATATGATTGTATACCTAGAAAACCCTAAAGCTTCTAGATCTGATAGATGATTTTAGCAAAGTTTCAAGATACAAAATTAATGTACACAAATCAGTAGCTCTGGTATACACCAATAGTGACCAAGCTGAGAATCAAATAAAAAATTTAACCCCTTTTACAATAGCTGCAACAAAATAAAATATGTAGGAATATACCTAACCAAGGAGGTGAAAAACATCTACAAGGAAAACTACAAAACACTGCTGGAAGAAGTCATAAACAACACAAACAAATGGAAATACATTCCATACTTATGAATGGGTAGATTCAATATTGTGAAAATAATTATACTGCCAAAAGCAACCTACAAATTCAATGCAATTTCCATCAAAATACCACTATTATTCCTCACAGAACCAGAAAAAAAATCCAAAAATTCATATGGAACAAAAAATGAACCCACATAGACAAAGTAAGACTAAGCAAAAAGAACAAATCTGGATGCATCACATTACCTGATTTCAAACTATACTATAAAACCATAATCACCAAAACAGGATGGTACTGGTATAAAAATAGGCACATAGACCAATGGAACAGAATACAGAACCCATAACTAAAGCCACTTACTTACAGCCAACTGATCTTTGACAATGCAAACAAAAACAGAGTGGAGAAAGGACACCCTATTCAACAAACGGTGCTGAGATAATTGGCAAGCCACATGTAGAAGAATGAAACAGGATCCTCATCTCTCGCTTTATACAAAAATCAACTCAAGATGGATCAAAGACTTAAATCTAAGACCTGAAACCATAAAGATTCTAGAAGGTAACATGAGAAAAACCCTTTTAGACATTGGCTTAGGCAAAGACTTTATGACCAAGAACCCAAAAGCAAATGCAACAAAAATAAAGATAAATAGATGGGACTTAATTAAACTGAAAAACTTCTGCACAGCATAAGAAACAGCCAGCAGAGTACACAGACAACCCACAGAGTGGGAGAAAATCTTCACAATCTATACATTCAACAAAGGACTAATATTTGGAATTTACAAGGAACTCAAACAAATCAGCAAGAAAAAAAAAAACAATTCTATCAAAAAGTGAGCTAAGAACATGAATAGACAATTCTCAAAAGAAGATATACAAATGGCCAACAAACGTATGAAAAAATGCTCAACATCACTAATGATCAGGGAAATGCAAATCAAAACCATAATGCAATACCACCTTATTCCTGCAAGAATGGCCACAATCAAAAAATCAAAAACTAATAGAAGTTGGCGTGGATGTAGTAAAAAGGGAACACTTTTACACTGCTGGTGGGAATGTAAACTAGCACAATCACTATGGAAAACAGTGTGGAGATTCCTTAAAGAACGAAAAGTACAACTACCATTTGATCCCCCTACTGGGTATCTACTCAGAGGAAAAGAAGTCGTTATATGAAAAAGATACTTGCACATGCGTGTTTATAGCAGCACAATTTGCAATTGCAAAAATATGGAACCAACCCAAATGTCCATCAATCAATGAGTGGATAAAGAAATTGTGAGATACACACACACACACACACACACACAAAATGGAATACTACTCAGCCATAAAAAGGATGAAATAATGGCATCCGCAGCAACCTGGATGGAACTGGAGACCATTACTCTAAGTGAAGTAACTCAGGAATGGAAAACGAAACATCATATGTTCTCACTCATAAATGGAATCTAAGCTACAAGGATGCAAAGGCATAAGACTGATACAATGGATTTTGGAGACTCGGGGGAAAGGGTGGGAGGGGGATGAGGGAGAAAAGACTACACATTTGGTACAGTGTACCCTGCTCGGGTGATGGGTGCATGAAAATCTCAGAAATCACCGCTAAAGAACTTATTCATGTAACCAAATACCACCTGGTCCCCAAAAATCTTCTGAAAACTAAAAACCAAAATGCAAAAAAACAAAACAAACAAACAATTTCCTGGTACTCCATTTTCCCAAACTTCTCTCTGTGTACATGTTTCGTGATGGTTAATTCTATATGTCAACTTGACTGGGCCATGGGGTGCCCAGATATTTGGCCAAACATTCTTCTGGGTGTTTCTGGATGACATTAACATTGGAATTGGTAGACTGAGTAAGGCAGCTTGCCCTGCCCATTGTGGAAGGGCTTCATCTAATCCTTTGAAAGCCTGGCTAGAACAAAAGGCTGACCTTGCCATGAGTGACAGGGACTTTCTTCTGCTTGACTGCTTTCAAGCTGGGACATCAGTCATTTCCTGCCTTCAGACACAAACTAAAGGATTGACTCTTCTGATGTCTCAAGCCTGCCAGCATTCAGACTAGAATTCTACCATCAGCTTTCCTAGTTCTCAGGCCTTGGACTTGGACTGGACCTACACCATTGGCTCTCCTGAGACTCCAGCTTGCTGACTCACACTGCAGATCTTGGACTGTCAGCCTCCAGAATCATGGGAGCCAATTCCTTATGATACATCCCTTTCCATCTATAGGCATCCTGTTGGTTCTGTTTCTCTGGAGAACCCTAATGTGCCTGTGGAACTGAAATTGTATTCTACGTGAAACTTGCTTCACGGGTCTCCACTGCAACCTGAAAATACATGTTCCAAGTTCTGCCTCAGTCTCTGGGAATATTCACTGCCTGGATGTTTAGCTGAGATTACAAACATTCTATTTATTCTTCCTAGCTCCATTGGTGAAGTGGTCACTTACAGTTCACTTTTCAATCAGCAATTTTGTTCTTCTGCATTTTAAAACACATATTTTCTTTAGATTCCAAAATAATATTCTATTAAAACAGCCACTGATTGGAAGGCCCTTAGTATGTACGTCATGGTCTCTGCAAAGAGAACCTCAAGTTCAAGAGACGTGAGTCCCAGTGAAAAGCACACCTGTGATCTATAAAATGCACAAAAGACAGTGACTGTTTCCGTGGCCACACTAAGACAATGTCCTTGTGTTCTGGTCCCATCTCTAAAATATCATATATCATGTAGGGTCACCTCCTCTGGACTTCCCCCTGAATAGACATTTTCTCCACAAATCAGACCCAATTGCTGCTTCCCTGTGACTCCCTTTACACCAAATGCACATGCCTCTGGTGTGCATGTCCCATATTGGTACTTCATTATTTGTTTGCATGTTTACTTTTTGTTGAAAGAGTCTGGAATTTCCACTTCTCTGCAACCCCAGCATGTCACACCATTCCTGATGTCCAAAACACATTCTGTAAGGGTTTACTTTGTACTTATCTTACCTGACACTTCCATTTTCTTTTAAGCAAGGTGTGTCTGACTCATCACTGTGTCCTCTCCGCCCATAGTATCGGGCAGCACCTTCACCCCAGGCCCACTGCTAAGCACTTCCACGGAAGAAGCCTGTGACCAGCAACAGGAGAAAGGAGTCTCTAATCACTGTCATTCGTATTTTCGTTTTTCTCCAGTTTCACTTGAGTCTGGGCAATTCTCACAGGTGTGTTTATTCTGTCCATAGGCTCTGACACTTACATTTTTATGTGAGTAATAATCCAATAGTCAGACACTAGATAAATTCTTCTCTGTTTCTTTTTGCTAGTGATATATCTCACTGCTCAGGCCATAGGTGGTATTGCCAACTTCAGCCACCATAAATGTTCAATATTAGACAACATATAGTCATTCAGAGCTGGCAGTACAACATAGCTTCTGCAGGTGATATTTGATAGGCAAAATTCCTTTCCTAAATGCACCCTACTGACTTCAGATATTTTACTGCAAATAATCGTAATATTGAACTTAAAGCTTCTACAGTTCACGGTGAAAACTCCGATCAGATTACATATATGCTCAAGTTTTATTGTTCTCTTAAATTTGGAAGCAATAAATATGTAATAAAAATGAAAACATATTTTAATATTATTTTCCCTGATATCATTTCTCTACAGAATATCCTCGACTTTTACTTACAGATAGGTTGATAAACAGTGGGAATAAAAAGTCTACAGCTACAAAAACCTCTTTTAAACTGAATTTATATTAAACTTAGGATAGCTCTATTCAGCCCTACTGACTGAAAACCAACATTCCTAACCATTTGTTTATCCAAACAGTGGTCCTATGTACCCAGACAACCAGTCCGATGGTGATGCTATGTGCTGATGATGAAGCAGAATTGATGCTGGGGGAGGGAGGCTCAGGTTAAAGTTTGCTTCCCTCTTCCCTCCAACCCAACTTCCCTCCATCAAGCAAGCCTCTGGGAAGCTTGCTTTGAAGTGTATCTTTTTCATTTCCCTCCCCAGCTGGAAGCTTGTGGACCACGGTCTCACTGTTTCAAATTCACTGTGGTTTGTAAATAGAAATATTTCATCCTAGCAGAGTAACTGAAAACAGAGGTTTCTATAAGTACCCAGGCCCACCACCCATGGAAGCCCCAGGGTAAAATTGCAACAGGACCCATCTCAGACTCTGGTCGTCCCAGTCAGCCAGAGAATTTGCCTCTGCATTTAGGGTCTCGATTTTTCCGGGAAGATCATGAAAATTGGTCCTCATTTTCCTCCACCCTGAAGGTGAAAGCAGAGTAGGAAGTAGCATTAAGCTTATCCTCCACCCAGGCCCCACTATCAGGAGCATTGGGCTTATCCTCCACCCAGGCCCCAGTTTAGTATCAGACTGACGATCCTGTAACTTTGCAGAGAACACATTTGTGAAAAGCATAATCAAGGAAGGCTCAGCTGAACCATGTGCATCATTTTGATCATTTCTTCATAAATAGATAACTGACTTAAGTAAGACCTAAAAGTTTATGGGGTTTTATTGACTATAAACCTAACTGTTTCTTTAAAAGTGTTCTACAACAGGAACATAAAATTGGGAGAAACTCCTTAATGACCTCTTACTATCTTTCAAGCATCATCAACAAGAAGTTTGGCACAAAGTCTCTGTTTGAGGGGAAAAAATTGTCATTAGTTTCACTCGAATCATTACTATCACTCAATAATGAATGAGAGTCATTATCATCCAATAAGCTCTTGTCTAGCTGGGCTTGGTTAATGAGTCACTCCAGGATTTGGGATGAGAGCTGTGTTGGGATGAACTAGGATGAGAGGGAAGGTTCATTCCCACAGTTGCCCACATTGCAGACGTTGTCTGATGGACAGGTAGTTAAGTTCATTAAGATGAGTAAAATAAAAGCAGAAATCAGATGGGTTCTCTCTATCCCACCGATCACTCCATTTTTGAACCCATTTCCCATACTGTGGCCAAGACGGTTTCCCAAAACAAAAGTCCCTTCATTCACCTCTGGAAATATCTGGGGTCTCCAAATAACATGAACTCAAGTCCTAAAATGCAAGTCCTGTCCGGCTCAGAGCACCATAGCTTGTGGGAAGCTGCCTTCCTATCTATCCAGCCTTCTACCTCCTGGCACAATGCCTTCTTCCTATTGCTAATTATCAAGATTTTTAAACTATTTCTTGTATTTTTACTGCATTGCCTGTCTATCTCCCTGAGTGGATTATTGGCTGTCTGTGGACAAAGCAGGCTAACTAGTCTTCTGAATCCCAGGACACGGGTGTGGGGCTCGCCAGTAGACTCTCAGGACCTGTAAGATAAGTGCACAAGTTAGCAGAACTTGGCTTTCCATTTGCAGGTCAGTAGGGTAGATGATGTATAATAATGTTCTGTGATCCTAAATCTTTCAAAATGGAGTCACTTATGACAAGTGACTCATTTCACAGTGAAGTTGCTAACCCCCAGAGTGAGAAGCATGTGTATGGTGGACTGTGGCGATTAGATGACACCTGCTGTGGCCAGGCACCCCCAATACCTGACTAGAAAGTGAAGCCAACAGGAGACTGAGGTCATGGTCATGGACACTCCTACAGAGGCCATAAGAACAGCAAAGAAACTGACTCTGGTGAGATGCTTGCAGAAGCTCTGCCCATGAGAAATTGGGCCTCTTTTCCATCAGGCAGTGGCCAACAGAAGCTCTGCTGGGAGAAGGGCACCCCCTGCCTAAGAGTTAGCATAATCAGGCTGATGGCACCCCACACTAGATGGGGACTTAGTTCATCTTTGGAAGGTCCAGGGGCTGTGGGAAAGATGGAACAGTCCAGGCTGATCTCAAAGTCCTTCTTCCCCTTCTCCCAGAAATTCCTCTCTAAAGAGGAGACTTGGTATCTCCCAGACAAACTTCAAGATCAGTGGAGAAGTCTCAGCCCTGTCCTCTCTCTCTTGTGTCCCTGCACGGCCTGTCTCTGGACAAGCTTCTGCCCTATAGCTCCCTCTGCTCACACCCTTCTGCAGCCAAGGTTGGAGAATCCTCATCCTTGCTTAACTCTTTCAGCGGCTCCCTATTGCCTTCTAACCCCAAATCACTGGCACATCCCACAGGGCTCTGAGACTTCAGGCCTCTGCCTCCTCTCAGACCACACTCACCCCTCAGCCCACAGATTTGAGCCATGTAGAGTCTTCCTCTTCCTGCTTATTTTACCTTTACCCTCCCCACTGAAGCTTCCTCACAGCCCCACTCAGCCCACGCAGCAGCATAGCTCCTCCAGGAAGCCCTCTCTGAGTTTGGCCTGACCCCTACTTCCCGGGATAATAGTCAGCACACTCCTAGTTACTCTTGCAATGGGGAACATGTTGAGATTTTTCCTCATAGTGTCCCCTTGAAATAGCACCAGAGGCAAATCCAGCCTGGTGCCTGCTTTTGTATTGCCCTGAGCTAAGAGTAGCTTTTATATTTGTAAACGGTTGTATGAAATTAAAATAAAATCCTAAGCCCCCTGACTGACTGAACAGACCACTCTTAGCCAAGGAGACTCCAGAAGAACTTTAAAAACTAAATTTCAGGGCCATCACAGGAGGGAAGTTGGTCATGTCTCAGTAGATCCCCTTTCCTAGGTAACCGTTGCCAGATCTTTTTTTTTCCCCCCTAAGAGTTAAACAGAAACATGCCCTGGAAAACAAACAACAGAAGACTCCTCCACTGACCAATGCGTGACACTGTAGCCAGACTCCTCGCACTTTTTGTGGGTTTGATATTGGCAGCTGACCAGTTTCCTTCCTGTTAAATGACCCTGACCACAGGCAGCTTCTGCCAGTTTACAGAGGCTGTGCACTAAGCACCCCTACATCTAAAGTTTCACCTTTGGAGGTATGTAGCCTAGATTTACTGCATTTTAATGTTGTCTCCACCCCAAAGTAAACATTGGATGTCTGTAACATGTATGTTTGCTTACCACATGTGCACATGATTCCCCCATGTGAATATTTTAGTTCTAGTTCTTCCTATTGTACCACTGAAGTAGCAAAAGAACAGTTGATGAAAAAGGGTCAAACTGTAAAATATTTAAAGAGGTTTATTCTGAGCCGAATATGAGTGAACAAGGCCCAAAGCAGTCTCTAAAGGCCCTGTTAACATGTGCCCAAGGTGGTTGAATTGCAACTTGGTTTTATGTATTTTAGGGAGACATAAGACATCAATCGATACGTGTTAGGTATACACTGGTTCTGTTTGGAAAGGTGGGACAACTCAAGGTGGGGGGCCTTAAAGGTCATAGATGGATTCAAAGATTTTCTGATTGGCAATTGGTAAAAAGAGTTAAATTATTATTTAAAGACCTGGAATCAACAGAAAAGAGTCTGGATTAAGAAAAGGGATTGTGGTGACCAAGGTTTGTATTATGTAGATGAAGTCTCCAAGTAGCAATCTTCAGAGAGAATAGACAGTAAATGTCTGTTATGGGACCTAAAAAGGTGCCAAACTCTTAGTTAAATCTCTCCTGGGTCAGGAAAAGACCTGGAAAGAGAAGGGGATTCTCTATAGAATGTAGATTTTCTTCACAGAAGACTTTTTTCAGGACCATTTAAAAATAAGTCAAGGAAATATTTTTGGGCACAATAGGGCCTGCTATCTGTCATATAATGCTATGTGAGAGTCAGGTTGGAATTTGGTATCTTATTGCTACAAAGTGTCTGTGTTTAATGCTAACGCTTGTCAGTTACACCTGAATTCCAAAGCAAGGAGGGTATAATGAGGGATATATAACACCATTGTGGCCTGAACTCATTTTTCAGATGTACTTTGTAATACTCGGCTGAGAATAGGGGTTCATTCAGTTGGTTAAGGGCTTAGAATTTTATTTTTGGTTTACAAAACTAACATAACTAACTTCATTTTCGTTTAAGGGGCCTTTACCTATTTCTGCACATAAGCTAGGATACTTCTAGAGCAATGAGATAATACGAAAAAGCAGCAATCATGGAGTTTTTATAACTAACTCTGGGATTAAAGGGAAAGTATATAAAAAATTATTTGTTAAAATTTTATGTGAGCATTGTTGATATAGAACAGCTGGGCTCCCAGCTAACCCCTACCCTCAAGCCTGGAACCTTGGCCCTAAGTGAAAACAGCTGACCCCATTTTTCCACCCAAATGATTGCCTTTTGGGCCCACCCTGCCCCCTATCCTGTGCCCACAAAAAGACTTCAGCTGGCAGAGCAACACAAGTGGCTGACAAGCGGGAATGCAGACTGCTGAGCGTCAAGAATACAAGTGACTGAGTGGTGAGCAGAGAAGCTGCTGAGTATCAAGGATACAAGCTTCTGAGCATCAGGAAGACAAGCTGCTAAGTGTCGGGGACACAAGCAGCTGAGCATCGGAGACTACAGCTAGACGTGGCTAACTTCAGTCCGTGCAGCTTCAAGGAAAGATCACCTTCTTCCCTCACCATCCCCTTTCCATCTCCCATCCCGCCAAAAGCCATCACCAAATAAAATCCTCCGCATACACTGCCCTTCAATCCATTTGTACTCTGATGCTTCCTGGATGCTGGACAAGAACGCAGGTGCCGAGAGGGCAAGGGCTTGGACGCTGCTGTGGGGCCTGCACAGAGCCTGCTCCCGCCAGAGAGGAGTGACTGGCTGGTTCCAGCATTCATTCCCTCCAGTTCCCACACTCCCTTGCTTGCATGCTCCCTCTCATGAGGAGTGGCCAGCAGTGGGCTGAGTGAATGAGCCACCTAGTTCCCCCCCATGAAGGGGGTCAAGGGAACAATCCCATCTCACTGTGATCTGACCAAAGACAAAAAAGTTCCCAAACTCCTTGGATCCTTGCTGGCACCCAGTTGTCTGCAGTTTTCAGTCACCTCTTGATATTTACCCTGTCATCTTCCCCCCTTCCCTTAACATGAAAGAGCCTAAAATCTGTACTGACTTAAGATGGTACTTTAGAATGCCAGTTCTCAGTGTTGCTGGCTCTCTGAATAAACCTGCTTTTCCTCCCACCAACTCTCCTCTCTGCTGTTTGACTTTTGTGCAATGAGCAGCGAAACGTGGGTTTGGTTATACCATAACCTGTTAAATATGTATGTTTAGCCAATCTATGTAGCATGAAGCTCCTGTTCCACCCTTCCTCCCTCGAAAAGCCTTTCTGTCTCAGCTGGAGGCCCTGATTCCCAGCCTGCAGGTCACCATCCTTCTGAGAAATAAAGTGCTCCTTGTGAAATTTATAGATCTTGTGATTTTTAAGCTGACAGTTGTAACAAAACAATACACACACACACACACACACACACACACACAATCAAAAACAAAGAAGAAGAATTGGGAGAGATCATGTGTGGTTTGAAAAGCCTAAAATATTTATTCTCTGGCCTTTTACAGAAAGTTCGCTGACCCTTGACCTAGAACGATGCCTTGGCACACAGTAGATGCTCAACTAGCATTTGACAGACAAGTGATGATCTGTAGCCGAAGGCAAGCCAGAGGCTGTGTTGTCTGCAGGGATGTGCTCTTTGGGCTTCATTAGCAAACTGGCGCAGATTAAACTTCAGATTCTGGGAGTGACCGTTGGAAGCATCAGAAAATTGTTCCTGACACAGGTTGAGTATTTATGGGGAGGGGGTGGAAGAAAGATATCCTTCTGGTATACTTGTGAAGGAGCCTAGGGAATTTCACCCCAACATATGGCATCCTGGTATGCTGATTATTTTAAATTAAAGGCCCCCGAAGGTCAGCAGATGTTGAAATTGGTCTACTCAGATATGCACTTTTCTACCTTGAGAACATAGAACACAATCACCTTCCATCCCCTCCCTGAAATCTCATTATCTATTGAAGAAAGGAAGAATGAGGAAGCAATACAACCACACCTTGATGGACTTTTTCACCAGATAATGTCTGCCTCCTGAGCTCATTCAAATTCCAAAAAGAATTATTTACAAGATGATTTCTGTCTCCCAGGTCCATTCATTCACCTAATAATTATTTACTACCCCTCCAAAGAATTGCCTGCATTCCCCATCTCCTCCCTCCCCTATAGAGAAGGCATATTCACACCTCTACCTGTTGGGTTGTTGGGTTATCAACACAGTAATGAAATGGTTTGCCTTTTTTTCTGCTAATATGTCTATTGTCAATTCATTTCACCAGACTTAGACTTGAAACTTCAGAGAGAAAAGTTGAACCTCCCTGTATTTGCATCAGAAACTGCCAGAGACTTTTTTAAGTACAGTCATGTGTATCTTAATGATTGAAATGCATTCTGAGAGCCGTGTCATTAGACAATTTCCTCATTAGGTGAACATCACAGAGTGTATTTACGCTAACCTAGAGGGCATCGCCTACTACACACCTAGGCCATATGGTGTTACCTATTGCTCCTAGGCACAAACCTTTATGGCATGTTATTGTAATCACTCAAGCAGTTCACCTTGCCTGCTGCCTAGACAGAACCGATTCATCAAGACAAGGGAATTGCAATAGAGAAAGAGTAATTCATGCAGAGCTGGCTGTGCAGAAGACTGGAGTTTTATTATTGCTCAAATCAGTCTCCCTGAGCATTCGGGGAGCAGAGTTTTTAAGAATAACGTGGTGGGCTGGGGGAAGCTAGTGAGCCAGGAGTGCTGATTGGTCAGAGATGAAATCATAGGGAGTCAAAGCTGTCTTCTTGTTCTGAGTCAGTTCCTAGGTGGGGACCACAAGACCAGATGATCCAGTTTATCCATCTGGGTGATGCCAGCTGATCCATCAAGTGCAGGGTCTGCAAAACATCTCAAGCACTGATCTTAGGAGCAGTTTATGGAGGGTCAGAATCTTGTAGCCCCCAGCTGCATGATTCCTAGACCATAATTTCTAATCTTGTGGCTAAAGTTAGTCCTACAAAGACAATGTAGTCCCCAGGCAAGAAGGAGGTCTGCTTTGGAAAATGGCTGTTACCATCTTTGTTTAAACTATAAACTATAAACTAATTTTCTGCCAAAGTTAGTTCAGTCTATGCCAGGAATGAAGAAGGACAGCTTGGAGGTTAGAAGCAAGATGGAGTCAGTTAAGTTAGACTTCTTTCACTGTCTCAGTCATAATTTTGCAAAGGTGGTTTCACTACTGTACTAAATACTGAAGACAGTTGTAACACGATGGTAAGTATTAGTGTATCTAAACATATCTAGCCATAGAAAATGTACAGTAAAAGTACAGTAGAAAAGATTTTTTGTTTTGTTTGTTTGTTTGTTTTTGAGATGGAGTTTCACTTTTGTTGCCCAGGCTGGAGTGCGGTGGTGTGATCTCAGCTCACTGCAACCTCCACTTCCTGGGTTCAAGCAATTCTCCTGCCTCTGCTTCCCGAGTAGCTGGGATTACAGGCACCTGCCACCACACCCAGCTAATTTTTTGGATTTTTAATAGAGACGTGGTTTCACCATGTTGGCCAGGTTGGTCTCAAATTCCTGACCCCAGGTGATCCACCTGCCTTGGCCTCCCAAAGTGCTATGATTACAAGAATGGAAAAGATTTTTTTTTTTTTTAAAAAAAGACATCTGTTGATATGGTTAGGCTCTGTGTCCCCACCCAAATCTCATCTTGAATTCTGATCCCCATAATCTCCATAATCCCCATATGTCAAGGGAGAGACCAAGTGGAAGTAATTGAATCATAGGGTGCTTTCCCCAATGCTGTTCTCATGATAGTGAATGAGTTCTCACAAGATCTGATGGTTTTATAAGGGGATCTTCCCCCTTAACTCAGCACTTCTCCTTCCTGCTGCCTTGTGAGGAAGGTGCCTTGCTTCTCGTTCACCTTCCACCATGATTGTAAGTTTCCTGAGGCCTCCCCAGCCAGGCTGAACTGTGAGTCAACTAAACCTCTTTCCTTTATAAATTGCCCAGTTTCAGGCAGTTCTTTACAGCAGTATGAAAACAGACTAATACCTCTGTATAGGACACTTACAATGAATGAATGGAGTTTGCAGAACTGAAAGTTGCTCTGGGTGAGTCAGTAAGTGGCGAGTGAATGTGAAAGCCTAGAACATGACTGTACACTACCATAGACTTTATAAACACTGTACTCTTAGGCTACACTGAATTTATGTAAAAATATTTTTATTTCTTCAGTAATAAAATAACCTAACTTACTGTAACTCTTTGACTTTATACACTTCCAAATTTTTTAACTTTTTGACTCTTTTGTAAGAACAGCTTAAACACAAACACATTATACAACTGTACAAAAATATTTTCTTTCATTATATTCTTATTCCATCAATTTTTGTCTGTCAAAAATATTTTATAATAACTTTTTAGAAGTTTTAGAAAAAGCAAAGACACAAACACAAATGGTATCCAAGGCCTACACAGGGTCAGCATCGTCAGTATCACTGTCTTCCACTCCACATCTTGTTCTACTAGAAAGTCATCAAGGACAATACTATGCTTGGAGCTGTCACCTCCTATGATAACATGCCTTTTTCTGGAAGACCTCCTTCAAGGCATACCTGAGGCTCTTTTACAGTTAACTTTTATTTATTATTATTATTTTTGAAACGGAGTCTTGCTCTGTCACCCAGGCTGGAGTGCAATGGTGCGAGCTCAGCTCCCTTCAACCTCTGCCTCCCGGATTTAAGCAATTCTCCTGCCCCAGCCTCCTGAGATTACAGGAGAGATTACAGGCATGGGATTACAGGTGTCCACCACCACTCCCGGTGAATTTTGTGTTTTTAGTAGAAATGGAGTTTCACCATGTTCGTCAGGCTGGTCTTGAACTCCTGACTTCAAGCAATCCACCCACCTCACCCTCCCAAAGTGCTAGGATTACAGGCGTGAGCCGTCACACCCCACTTAACTTAATTTTTAATAAGTAGGAGTATGCTCTAAAATAACTATAGAAAGTATGGTATAGTAAATAATAAACCAGTAACATAATCATGTATCATTATCAAGTATTATGAATTGTAGATAATTGTATGTGCTATGCTTTTACAGAACTGACAGTACAGTAGGTTTGTTTATGCCAGCATCACCACAAACATGTGAGTAGCACTGAGCTACGACATTATGACAGCTGTGTCACTAGGCCATAGAAATGTTTCACTGTGATCTTATGGGACCACTGTCATCTATGCAATCTGTCATGAACAGAGACATTATTATGCAGTGCATGACTGTACACGTAGTGATGGAGCATAGCATTTTCTCCTCTCCAGCAAGCTCCCAGTATACAGTTATATTTTTAGAGGAATGAAAAGAAAAAAGGGGGAAAGTCTAGGGTATAATTAAACCCAATAATAACAGGCATCTTTTATGAACTACCACTACATATCCTGTTATCCTGTAATAAACATTTTTATGACTTCATGCTTGATATGGTTTTGCTGTGTCCCCAGCCAAATCTTTTCTTGAATTGTAACTCCCACAACTCCCACATGTCATGGGAGGAACCCGGTGGGAGGTGATTGAATAATGGGGGCAGATCTTTCCTGCACTGTTCTCGTGATAGTGAATGAGTCTCATGAGATCTGATGGTTTTAAAAACAGGAGTTTCCCTGCCCAAGCACTCTCTTTGCCTGCTGCCATCCATGTAAGACTTGACTTGCTCTTCCTTGCCTTCCACCATGATTGTGAGGTCCCCAGCCATGTGGAAACGTAAGTCCATTAAACCCTTTTTCCTGTATAAATTACCCAGTCTCAGGTACGTCTTTATCCGCAGCAAGAAAACAGACTAATACATTGCTGTTTTTCTAATATATGTGTGACCAACTTCAGAGCTAATACGAGCCTTTTCTCAAAAGATTATATTCCTTAAAAATAAAAAAGGCTCCATAGTGAAATAATTTGTCATTTCAGGGAGCCATTTCTTCTGCATATTGAATGTCCAGGAAGGCAGAAGAGGATCTCTAATGATAAAGAACACGGAACAGACCAAGTTTATTCTTGCTTAAGCCCATTGCTTCAACCCAATTAGTCAGATAAACAGACTTCTGAGTTCAGCCCACAGAGCAATAAATATTCTGTCTCCTTGTCGACTTTCTCTTACAGAGCAAAGCTCACTAATAAACAAAATAAATGTAGGTCTTTGAGATTGTTTTCCAAACCTTTTTTCCTGTCTTTATGACCTACAGTTTTGTTCAAATGAAAAAACTGAACAAGAATATAAGAATATTCCAGGCAGTAGGGACCTACAAAGCCTTGAAGGCAATGGGGAAGTTGGCATGTTTCAGGGAAAGAACGACAGATCAGTATGGCTGGTGCCCAGCATGGGAAAGGGCACCTGATGTGGCTGGGAGGCTAAGCAGGTCCAAGTCCTGTAGGGAGTTAGAACTTCCTTCTTGGGGCAAATCAACAAACAACCGGATGCTTCTGGTCCAAGAGGGGCTGGCCCAGTGGGGAGGGGATTACTTGGAAATGGTTGTGCTCACTTGCTTTTGAAAACAATCATGGCGGAGTGGAGAGGTATGAGCATTGGTTTCATACACTGTCTCTGTATTTACCATCAGGATGACTTTGGGAAAATTGTTTAATTTGTGAGATTCCCGGATTTCTCTTTCTGCCGTGGTAAAAGGCACACAACTTCATAGGGTCTCTGTGAGGACTGAATGAGAAACTACATACAAAGTTCCTGGAAAATGCCTTGCAGTTGGTAGGACATTTTTTATTTATTTAATTTTTTATTCTGCAGCACCTCTCTCTAAACATCCTTTCGTTTTTAGTGATCATAGCTAATATCCTGTGTCCCAGACTTTATTCCCACTGGTCTATATGAATTATCTCATGTAACCCTCACACCCTATAAACTAGGACTTATTGTTATCTTTGCTTTATAGAAGGGGAAACTGAGGCACAAAGAGGGTTGATTAAAGTTCCCAAAATGACACAGCAACTAAGTAAAGATCTGGGATGTGAACCCAAATAGTCTGGCTCAAGTCCTCTCACAACCACAAAGCAAATTTGGCTATTGCACAATAATTATCCATCAGAGCCCCACGAACAACTGCTAAGGTGCATGTGTTACTTTTATCATGATTTTCCACATGAAGCATTTAAGGCTGAGAGTTCAAGTGAGTTGTCCCTGATCCATTAGCCACAAAGCAACCAAACAAGAGCTCTGACCTAAGCCAGAAGATTTCAAATTGTGGGTTCTTCCCGCCGTACCCCATGGGAGCCCCACCCTCCTAAACATGAACGAAAAGCAGGTTCCAATTAAATTACTAAAGGACACAGCTATTTACAGGCCTGGTAAATCATTGTGTAATTGAAGGATATTCCAAGAGTATCACTCTCCCCTAACCTTAGTGCCTGTAACATACTAAGACAATTTGAATTAGGGCCTCTGACTGCAAGATCCTCACATAATCCAACACTTGCAAACCATAGGAGCTGTGATTTATACAAATTATTTCCACATGTCTCATTTATACATATACAGTCACATCTAATTTTGATACATGTTATTTGATAATAACTATGGATATCCAAATCAATTTTGTTTTCAAAAGAAACAACATAGCAGTAAATCTTGTGTAAAAGCCAGAAAAGACAGAAGATAGATAAAGTATGTGTGTGTGTATACATGTACATGTGTTTTCCAATCCTGGAAAGTGTGTTCTCTGCAAAGACCAAAGTATTAACTGTTCTATAATAGTTTCTATAAAGTGAGAAACTTAACCAGGATCTCACTAACGCCATATAAGTTATAGTTACGAAAAGTCAGACATGGAACCCCCTTGGAGTGGAGTGTGTGGAGATTCCTCAGGCCCTACTGCTGTCTGCCTGTCTCATTGCTTCCATGTAACCTTACCCTTCTTCGTGCTGGAGGGCTGGGTTCCACAGCATGGAGCCACCAGTCACCCTGGCTGGATAAGTATCAGAGACCCTCTGAAAGTCACTAATAATAAAGATGAACACTATGACCTTAACCACTCTGGGAAGCCAAAATCATAGCTCTGCACTTTCCAGAAATGATTCTTTCTCAAACCTCATCCTTGCAGCTTCCTGCTCATTTTAAAGTAACCCACAAGAAAACTGTGAGGAGCCTGAGCTATTTCACACTTGCTATATTTCCCACTCCTTAGATGCTGAAAACAGAACATACTTGGGAAGTTTTGTTTTCATACCTCGAAATTTTATGCTGATTATTTACCATGTAAATGCAACTGAAAATACAATCATTCTTAGCTACCAAATGTCATTTCGATTCAGTTATGCTGAGTCAGGATCTTTTACATATTCTGAGACAAAAATTTCTTTTTTTCCTATTTGGATGCCCTCTATTCCCTTCTCTTGCTTGATTACCCTTACTATAACTTCCCATACTATGCTGAATAGGAGTGGTGAGAGAGAGCATCCTTGTCTTATGTCAGTTTTCAAAGGGAATGCTTCCAGCCTTTGCCCATTCAGTATGATGTTGGCTGTGGGTTTGTCATAGATGGTTTTTATTATTTTGAGGCATGTTCCTTTGATACATAGTTTATTGAGAGTTTTTAACATGAATGGATATTGAATTTTATCAAAAGCCTTTTCTGCATCTATTGAAATAATCATGTGGTTTTAGTCTTTGTTCTGTTTATGTGATGAATGACATTTATTGATTTGTGTATGCTGAACCAATCTTGCATCCTGGGGATGAAGCCTACTAAGTTGTGGTGGGTAAGCTCTTCAAGTGCTGCTGTATTTGGTTTGCTAGTGTTTTGTTGAGGATTTTTGCATCAATGCTCATCAAGGATATGGCCTGAAGTTTTTTGTTGTTGTTTTTGCTGTATCTCTGTCATGTTTTGGTATCAGGATGGTGCTGGCCTTATAGAATGAGTTGAACTATCCCTGTTTGCAGATGACAGGATCCTATATCTACAAAAGCCCATGGTCTCAGCCCAAAAGCTTCTTAAGCGGATAAACAACTTCAGCCAAATCTCAGAATACAAAATCAATGTGCAAACATCACTAGTATTCCTATACAACAACAACGATCAAGTCAAGACCTTATCAGGAATGAATTCCCATTCACAATTGCCACAGAAACAATACAATCCCTAGGAATACAGCTCACTAGCAAAGTGAAAGATCTCTACAAGGAGAACTACAAACCACTGCTCAAAGAAATAAGAGATGACACAAGCAAATGGAAAAACATTCCATGCTCACGGATAGGAACAATCAATATTGCAAACATGTCCATACTGCCCAAAGCAATTTGTAGATTCCACACTAGTCCTATTAAACTACCATTGACATTCTTCACAGAATTTGATAAAACTATTTTAAAATTCGTATGGAACCAAAAATGAACCCAAATAGCCAAGACAATCCTAAGCAAAAAGAACAAAGCTGGAGACATCATGCTGTCCAACTGCAAACTCTACTACAGAGCTGCAGTAGTCAAAACAGCATGGTACTGGTATAAGAACAGACACATAGACCAATGGAACAGAATAGAGAACCCAGGAATACGACTGCACACCTACAACTATCTGATCTTAGGTAAATCTGACAAAAACAAGCAATGGGGAAAGGATTCCCTATTCAATAAATGGTGCTGGGATAAATGGCTAGCCATATGCAGAAGATTGAAACTGGACCCCCTCCTTACACCATATACAAGAATCAACTCAAGATGGGTTAAAGACTTAAATGTAAAACCAAAAGTTACAAAAACCCTGGAAGTCACCCTAGACAATACCATTCAGGACAAGGCACAGGCCAATATTTCATGTTAAAGATGCCAAAAGCAATTGCAACAAAAGCAAAAATTGACAAATGGGATCTAATTAAACTAAAAAGAAGCTAAAGAAAAGAAATTATCAACAAAGTAAACAGACAGCCTACTGATTGGGAGAAAATTTTTGCAAACTATGCATCCAACTAAGTTTAATATCCAGTAGCTATAAGAAACAAACAAATTCATAAGAAAATAAACACAACCCAATTAAAAGTGGGCAAAGGACATGAACAGACACTTTTCAAAAGAAGACATACATGTGGCCAACACTCACATGAAAAAAAACTCAACATCACTGATCATTAGTGAAATGCGAATCAAAACCACAATGAGATACCATCTAACACCAGTCAGAATGGCTGATATTAAAAAGTTAAAAAAAAGTGACAGATGCTGGCAAGGTTGTAGAGAAAAAGGAACACTCATACTCTGTTGATGGGAGTGTAAATTAGTTCAACCATTGTGGAAGACAGTGTGGCAATTTCTCAAAGACCTAAAGACAGAAATACCATTCCACCCAGCAATCCCATTACTGGGTATATACTCAGAGGAATATAAATCATCGTGTTATAAAGACACATGCATGCATACGTTCATTGCAGCACTTTTCATAATAGCAAAGGCATGGAATCATCCTTAATGTCCATCAGTGATAGACTGGATTTTTGAAATGTGGTACATATATACCATGGAATACTATGCAGCCATAAAAAGAGGTGAGATCATGTTCTTTGCAGGGACATGGAGGGAGCTGGGGGCTATTGTCCTTAGCAAACTAACACAGGAACAGAAAACTAAATATCACATGTTCTCACTTATAAGCAGGAGCTAAATGATGAAAACACATGGACACATAGAGGTAAACAATACATACTGGGGCCCTTCAGAAGGTGGAGGGTGGGAGGAGGTTGGGAGGAGAGAATTAGGAATAATAAATAATGGGTACTAAGCTAATACCTGGGTAATAAAATAACGGACAAAAAACCTCCATGACTTTACCTGTGTTACAAACCTGTACATACACCCTGAACTTAAAATAAAAGGTAAAAAGAAAATAAAATAAAGTAAAGCAATAAAAAGTTCTTTTTTTTGAGAGAGAGAGAGTTTCACTCTGTCATCCAGGCTGGTGTACAGTGGTGCAATCCCAGCTCACTGCAGCCTTGCCAGGGCTCAGGTGATCCTCCCACCTCAGCCTCCCAAGTAGCTGGGACTACAGGCAAAGGCCATTATGCTGAGCTATTTTTTGTAGAGACAGAGTTTCACTATGTTGCCCAGGCTGGTCTTGAACTCCTGGGTTCAAGAGATCCACCTACCTCGGCTCTCCCAAAGTGCTGCAATTACAGGCGTGAGCCACCGCACCTGGCCGAGGCAAACATTTCTAATGATTATTCTATATTTTTTAATGTTGGTGAAACAGGATCAGAGATGTAAAGGTAAAAAAAAAAAAAAAAAAAAAAGAAACCTTATAAGTGCTAGAAGAAAATGTGAGTGAACCTGTCTTTAATACGGGAGTGAAGAAAACTCAAAACCCAAAAACAGTAAGAGAAAGGATTGACAGGCCAGGTGCAGTGGCTCACGCCTGTAATCCTAACACTTTGGGAGAGCCAAGGTGGGTGGATCTCTTGAGCCCAGGAGTTCAAGACCAGCCTGGGCAACATAGTGAAACTGTCTCTACAAAAAATAGCTCAGCATGGTGGTCTGTGCCTGTATTCCCAGCTACTTGGGAGGCTGAGGTGGATCACCTGAGCCCTGGCAAGGCTGCAGTGAGCTGTGATGGCACCGCTGTACTTCAGCCTCTAGTAAAAATACAAAAATTTAGCTGGGTGTGGTGGCACACACCTATAGTCCCAGCTACATGGGAGGCTGAAGCAGGAGAATCGTTTGAACCTGTGAGGCGGACGTTATAGTGAGCTGAGACCAGGATATTGCACTCCAACCTGGGTGACAGAGTAAGACTCTATCTCAAAAAAGAAAAAAAAAAAAAAGAAAAAAAGAAAAAGGATTGATAGATTTGATCTCAGATACACACAATTTTTTTATAGCAAAATGTAGTTATATTGTCTTGATACACAAAATGTTCCTCTTTGTAGTAATATTTCCAGCCTTTAAATCTATTTTGTATGATATTAATGTAGCAACTCCTGTTGAAAGTCTTCATAGTGTATCCTTATCCAGGCTGTCACTTTCAGTCGATTTGTTTTTATATTCAAAGTAAATATCTTGTAATAGTATGTATTAATAGTTAGTTCTTGAATTTCTATACTGTCTTTTGACAAGTATCTAGTTCATTTCCCTTTAATTATTAATACTGTTGTATTTAAGATTGCTATTTTACTATTTTTAAAGTTTGTCTTATTTGTTTATTTTTCATCTCTTCTTCATTCCCTGCCTTGAGTGTGTGTGTGTGTGTGTGTGTGAGAGAGAGAGAGAGAGAGAGAGAGACAGAGAGAGAGAAATATAGAGAGAGAAATATTCCAATATTTCATTTTAATTCCTTTAGTGGCTTTGTAGTTACCTCTTTGCGTTACCGCAGGTAAAATACAGGAATCTCAAAACTGTGTATTTCTATGTATCCCCACACACCTTCTTTGTGATATTATTGCCTTATAGATTTCATCTATGGGTGTTACAAATCCATTAATGTAGTGCTATCATATTTGCTTTACAAAGTCACATATCTTTAAAGAAAATTAAGAGACAATGTATATGTTAATAATGTCTTTCATGTATCCACATACTTAACATTTCTGGTACTCTTCATTCCACTGGTAAATCAGAGTTATTTGTGCTGCTTTCCTTCAGCTTGTAGAACTTGCCTCAGCAATTTGTTGTTGTTGTCCATGTCTGCTTCTACCAACTTCTCTCGGTTTTTTGTTTATCTGAACGTGTTTTTATCTTACCTTTATTTTTGACGATGATTCCACTGGACATCAAATTCTTAATTGATAAGAGTTTTATTTGTTTGTTTGCTTGTTTGGTTTGGTTTTATTCAGCACTTTGAATATTTTTTTTTCCTATGTCTTCTAGTTCCCACGGTTTTGAAAAGAAGTCAGCCGTTAATCTTGTCACTGCCCCTCTATCTGTGATATGTTTCTTTGTTTCTTAATGCTTTCAGTATTGTTCCTCTGTCTTTTTGGCTTTCAGCATTTGACTATGGTATGTTTAGAAACAATTTTTTGGTGTTTATACTGCAAGAGGTTTATTGAGTTCCTTGAATCTATAAAATAAAGATTTCCACCAAATTTATTTTATCAAATAGATGCTTTTTCTGTTTTCTCTCTTTTCTTCCCCGAGATTCCCATACACGTAGGTTGGGCCACCTCATATTGTCCATAGGTCTCTGAAGTTTTGTTCATTAATCTTCAATACTTGTTCTCTCTTTTTTGTCACATTAGGTAATTTTTATTAATCCATTATCAAGTTTATTTATTCATCTGCTCTTCATAAAGTGCTGTTGCACCCAACTAGCAAATTTTTATTTCAGTATTGAACTGTTCCAAGACTTTTTATTGTTTGCTTTCCTCTATTGAGTTTATCTATCCATTCATTACTAGCATATGTTTTCCAATTATTTAAATGTATTTTGTTTTAATTCTCTGAATATATATATCATAGCATCTGTGAAGTATTTGTCTGCTAAATTCAACAAACAGCTCTAACAATAAGGAAAGAAGTCAATTTCTATTGACTTCTTTTCTTTGTATGTGTCATACTTTCCTGTTTCTTTACATGTCTAGTGATTTTTGGTTTAAAACTAGAAAAATGTAAATTACATGCGGTAATAAGTCTGTGGTAATTTTTCTGAGGATTATTGGTTTTTCTTTTTCTGGATTCATACTGCAAATTCCATCTCCCCCCAATAAGCAGCTGCTCCTATGTATTCATAGGACTTCCTCTGCTCTGTTCATAGGTTGCCACTTGTATGTCTCCCCTGTGCTTGTGAAATTTGGTGGTCAGCCAAGAATTTGAGCAGAGATGAGGCTTCACCGCTCTGTTTTTCTTGCTTGTAGAGATTCTCATTTTCAGTTACTCTGCTGGATTTGGGCTCTGCATTGTAACATTTCAAGCCCACTCAACTTCAGCTGTCACTCAGTCTCCTCATAATTGGAGAATACAGACAGTTTTTTAAGAGTAACAGACTCACTCATCTGTTTCCACATAGATGTGTGGATTATCTTTCAAGCATCCAGTTCTCTCCATCCTCTTGTTGCTTTTTGCGGGGTCCCTTGTGGTCTCACCTACAATGGCATATTTAGCAGTCAGCGAGAGTTTGGGAGCTTATTCCTGAATTTGGGTCTTACCCTTTCCGAGGTGCTGGTATTGCCATAATTTCCACTTTCAATTTTCAGCTGTTTTTTCAGCTCTGAACTCTGACTTCTGACAGGAAGGCCATGTTTTGTCCAGCCACCATTCCTAAGAGCCATAATCAGGGTTGATAGCCTTCTTATGCTCATGAGCCACAAACTCAAAATTGTTGCCACTTCCATTTGCATGCAATCTTTTGAAATTAAACTCCCTTGGCTTCTATTTGTTTTTAGATGCTTCCCAGTGTCTTTAAAGAGTTGGTTTTTCTATTTTAACCCATTTTTAAAGATTATTATCTTCAGGGGCTCACATGACTGCTTCCCTTCCCTGCCTGCTATGAAGTGGATATTTGCCCAAAATTTATATGTTGAAATCCCGGTCCCCAATGTGATGGCATTAGAAGCTGGAACTTTTGGAATGTAACTAGGTCAAGCAGTGCCCTTATAAAAAGACAGGAGAGACCCTGCTTTCCCACTTTCTACTCTCCCCCATGAGAGGACACAGCAAGAAGACAACTATCTGTGAACCAGAAAGACAGCCCTCACCAGAACCCAACTGTGCTGGCACCTTTATCTCAGAATTCCAGCCACAAGAACTGCAAGAAATTAATTTCAGTTATTTAAGCCACCCTGTCTATGGTATTCTGTTATGGAAGCCCAAACCGACTAAGGCACTGCCAGTACAAACAGTTGAGAGATTTTTCTGAAATTTTAAATATTTTAAAGTACTTAAAATTTCCTTGAGTTTTTTAGTTTTGTATTTGTTAAAAATTACAAGTATATTGCATTATGCCAGACGGTCTGCATCTGTTCTACATTTGGAAGGAATGTATTGAGTTATTTGTAGTCTAACATACAGTCTATGTTTGTTAATGGTGCATCATAAGCAGTGAAAAAATAGATGTATTCACAGGTAGAATGGGATAAAGTTTGATATATCTATTAAGTAATTTTATCAATTATGTTTTTAAGAACGACCATGTCACATTTATTTTCTCTCTTTTAGGTGTTTGATAGGCTATTAGAGGTTACTTAAAGTCTGTTGCTGCTATTATGTTTCTATCCACTTTGTTCTTATATTGCTTGCAGTTTACATTTCATGCATATTGATGCTATTGTATATTTTATGCACAGTGGTGGTGTGAACAATATTTAATATTATTTGGTACATAAAAACTCATGACAGTTATAGGTTTATTTTACAATGTGTCTTCATTGTAAAATACTTCTCAGTCATGCTTTTCAATGATATATTTATTATTGTTATTTTTTGGCCGTTTGACATGATTTTAGTTGTTTAAAACTAATCTATGTGTTTCTTTTCTGATACAAAAGTATCATTAAGTATTACAGTTTTGCTGCAAGATTTTATAGAAACGTGTGGCAATATGGAAAATATTCTTATGTCCTCATCAGCTAATTAATCATTCTGAATTTTCTCACTTTCAAGACGGACTCAGGCTCAACCCAGACCCAGAGCATAAGGAGTTCAGCACTATTGTACACCGCCTGGGTTCATGCAGGCCCCCTTCTCTTAATTCCACGAACATTCATATTTAAGGCAAGATATTCTTTGCTTAGCCCTTTCTATAAGCTAGGCACAATAAAACATACTGTAATTATATAATACTGAAACTGTCAACAATTATGTGAGGAAAGTGTTATCAGCAGCAGTTGTACAGATGAGAAAATGAGGACTTGAACATTAATTTGCCCAAGGACACAGGTTCTTTCAAGGCATTTTACGGGTGTTACAGACCAGTTAGACCACGCATTGTAACTAGTAAGGGTGAGAGCTAGAGTCAGCAAAACGCTTGACTTCAAACATACTCCTCCACCTACCGTATCTACCCTCCTCCTTCTCATACCACTTCCCAAAAAGAGGCTTGGCTTGCTCAGCGCTCTAGCAGGAAACCTCCATGTAGGGCTGCTTCCTGCTCAAGCACCAACTCTGGTTCCATCAACTTTGAGTGAGGTGCCATGAAAGCACTCGTGCATGGTGAATAAGCCATTCGCCACACAGAGCAAGGGTCACAAAGACTCACTTGGGACCATTTTCTTTGCGAGAAAGTAGGGCACTGTCATTCTTCTGGAGGCTTCTGCATTGTCCTACAGAGCTTTTCTGTGAGTGTCGGGTTACCCATTTCCAGAGCCCTTCAGTCCATTGCTTATCTGTCTTTCCTGCAACCAGCTCCTGCACAGCAAGGGCCCCACTTTGGTTACTGTTGTATTGCCAGAGCTCAGCACAGCGTGTCGCCAGGCTCTTGGTGCATGTTTGTGGAGTTTTAAACATTGTGTGTCATCAGAATGCATTGTCTCTTCAAGAAAACATCATTGCTCAGATCAGCTGAAAGAAAAGCAAGTATGAATTTTAAAAATCTTGGTATTATAGTTTCTATGCTGTTTTGTAAATTGTAAATCTAAACAATAGTGAATGGCTAAGTGGAGAATGCCTCCCAGGGCTTTTAGAATGATACATACAGATAAAGGTCAATTATCACAACTTTTTTAAAAAAATGGTGTTGTCGACACTCTTAAACATGAAGATCTCTCCTCTTCAAAGAGTTAAATATACTTTCTCGTCTCCAAGGTCATTTCATCTTTGGGCTGAAGTTCTGAATTGATAAAGTTTTATTGACTATTTTAGCCACTTGTGTCTATCACAGATTTATTTTCTCTAATACCTCTCTTAATGAAAGATCACATCGAATGTACTAAACCTTAAAAACCTTAACAACAAAGGGCAGGCATCAAGTATTTTAAGAACGTAAAATTCCAACTTTCCTTTCTGTTTGTTTGTTTGTTTTTGTTTTGTTTTGTTTTGTTTTGTTTTGTTTAAGACAGAGTTTCACTCTTGTTGCCCAGGCTGGAGTGCAATGGCGCAACCTTGGCTCACTGCAACCTCTGCCTCCTGGGTTCAAGTGATTCTCCCCCCTCAGCCTCCCAAGTAGCTGGAATCACAGGCAGCTGCCACCACGTTAGGCTAAGTTTTTGTATTTTTAGTGAGATGGAGTTTCACCATGTTGGCCAGGCTGGTCTTGAACTCCTGACCTCACCAGCTTCTTTGTTTTTTAAATCAATATTTTCTTCTAAAATTACTCAACAATATCACCTGATTGGTTTTAAAACAATTCATCCTTTTCCAATTAGTTTCTTCTCATTTTATTCTGACTTTATGACGGCTCATTTTAATGAACTGGGATACAATTACATCTGTGACATGGATGTGCAGCACCTGTTGTTATAGCATCTGGGGCAAAAAGATCTGCTTGGAGGCATGCACTGCAGCCTTGACAATTGCATCAAGAGGCTTCCACGCTGAGGTTGAAGAAAACCCGAACTCATGTTTTATTTCATCAAGCACAGTCGCCATGCTGTATGGTACTCCATTTTCCTTGAGAACTTAACAGGGGGAGCTGGGTCAACCTGTATAGTTGTACATCTTTACATTTTGTTTCCCCTTTGTTCCTCATTGACCCTGAGTCCAGTGCTCCAGCTACCACCTATAGAAGAAAGGAAAAAGGAAAAAACAAGGTCCTTAAATGATGGGGACACCAATAGGAGGAATTCGAGCCGACAGCACCAAAGGTGCAAGATCAACATTCTGCCCCAGGCCCGGAGAGTGAAGAAACATTTTGTCCGGGGGCAGTGGAGGTATTTTCACAGGACTCGAGGAGCTTTATCCATGAAATAAGAGCTTTATCTTAGAGTATTGTTTATAAGACTTAAAAGAGATAAAGTATCTCTAGCTCCCTGGACATGGTGAACACCCAGGAAGTGTTACCAGTGGTTGTCAGAAGTAGCCAGAAGCTCCTGGGCCAAGTGGACATGGGCCAAACACAGGAGACTGGGGGCAGCTGTTGGTCTATCCTGGAAATATGGTCTTTCCTATCAAGCAAGAGGTATAAAGGTGCCAAATCAAAACTACTTCTTTGCAGGCCCATATCAGAAAAGAAGGGGGTCTAGACCATGGTAACAGGCTTTGCTTCACTATCAGAACCCCAGTGGAATCAGCTACTGCTAGGCACCATCCTGCTCAGTGCTTCTTCTTTCAAGTTCAAGACCCCAGAGCCATCTGGTGGGAGATGGAACTGTGCCTTGAGTAGATAGCTCTCTTATTTTCATATTTTTTTTTAAAATGTAGTGGGTTATAAATTTGTGTATATTGATTTATATATATATTTTTTTGAGACAGAGTCTCACTCTGTCACCCAGGCTGGAGTGTAGTGGTGCAATCCTGGCACACTGCAACCTCCACCTCCTGAGTTCAAGCAATTCTCATGCCTCAGCCCTCCAGTAGCTGAGATTACAGGCGAACACTACCATGCCTGGCTAATTTTTTTGTATTTTTAGTAGAGACCCATCTCTACTAAAAGTTTTTCACCATGTTTCCCAGGCTGGTCTCAAACTCCTAGCCTCAAATGATCCACCTGCCTCGGCTTCCCAAAGTGCTGGGATTACAGACATGAGCCACCATGCCTGGCCTAAACCTTCATTTTTAATGTTCATCAGTGAAAAACTTCAACTGAAAATAAAGACAGTTAGTTGCTTTGATAATATCTAGTCTTGGCCAGGCATGGTGGCTTACACCTGTAATTGAAGCACTTTGGGAGGCTGAGGCAAGAGAATCACTTGAGCCCAACAGCTTGAGACCAGCCTGGTCAACACAGCAAGACTCCCATCTCTACACAAAAATTTAAAAAATATCCAGTTGTGGTGTCACATGCCTGTAGTCCCAGCTACTCAGGAGATTGAAGTGGGAGGATCTCTTGAGCCCAGGAGTTTGAGTCTGCAGAGAACTATGATCACACCACTGCACTACAGCCTGGGAAACAGAGCAAGACTCTGTCTCTAAACAAGTAGATAAATAGGTAACAATTTTTGAAAATCTAGTCTCCCTTCCTTTTTACTATATCTACAAGATCTCACTATTATTGTGGATAGAGGCAATGTACCTGGATTTTTTAAAAAAATACACCTACATTTCTCATCATCCTATGTAAATATGGCAGCCCTGTGACTAAGTTCTGGCCAATGAAATACAATCAAAAGTTGTTTGGTGAGGATTTGGCAACTCTTAAAATCGTGATAAGGAGGTGCATATTTGGGTTGCATACTACCTTTTTGCCCTTTGCTCTTTGTCTTCCTCCTGCCTGAAAGCAGACATGGCTGGAATTCTAGGAACTGTTTTGAAAGCATCAGGAGGGAGAGGATCCCTGAGAACAGCAGAGCAGAAAGGTGGAAAGAACCTGGGACCCAGATGATTTTGTGGAACCCCCATCCTGATACAGATAGGAGACAGGGAAATAGTGGGTACAAGACGGCAGTTCCCCAGCAAAGGCCCCACCCTCAAGTCTGCAAACCCACCGCCCTAAATGGAAACAGGAATTCTTGTTTACACAACCAAATGTTGCCTTTTCCAAGACCCATCCTGGCCTGCCACACCCACATCCTGTACCCATAAAAACCCCAAACCCCAGGCTCCATGAGCAGAAGAGCAGCAGAGTGGTGCAGCAGAGAAGGAGCATCACAACATCGAGAGGAGTTCGACTGGGGACAGTCAGGGGAGGGATTGGCCATGGGATGGCCAAATTCCAGGGGAAGATCATCCTCCCACTCCATCCCCTTTCAAGCTCCCCATTCATCCCGCTGAGAGTCACTTCCATCACTTAATAAATTCCCTGTATCCCCCATCCTTCAAGTCCATGTTACCTGATTCTTTCTGGACACTGGACAAGAACCTGGGTACCAAGAGGGCAGGGTGTAAAAGGCTGTTGCCCCGACTCTCCTCTGAGCTGGTTTAACACTTAGTCGTCCATGGATGGCAACTGCTAAAAGAGCATTAATTGTAACAAACGCCTAGATGCTACCATGGGGCTGAAACCCAAAAGTGCTCACCTGGGTCCTGCACTTGCCCATCGGCATGCTCCCCTTCATGTAAGGGATTTGAGTGTGCAGCAGCTGAGCAAATGAGCCACACACACCTTGTGGGTTTGCAGTCCCACAAGTCCCACAAAGGGGTCAGGGAACTCTCCCATTTCAGTACCAGGCTTGGTTGGCCACTTCCAGATGGTTTTTACATCAGAGAAATTTAGTCTACTAGAGTGTTCAAGCTCTTGACTCATCTTAAATATGACCATTAGAAAAAAAATAGCCAAAGTTAATATAACTATGTGAAATACAAAGTTCTCGGCCAGGTGAGGTGGCTCACGCCTGTAATCCCAGCACTTTGAGAGGCTGAGGCAGGCAGATCACGAGGTCAGGAGATTGAGACCATCCTGGCTAACACGGTGAAACCCTGTCTCTACTAAAAATACAAAAAATTAGCCGGGCATGGTGGCAGGCGCCTGTAGTCCCAGCTACTCAGGAGGCTGAGGCAGGAGAATGGCAAGAACCTGGGAGGTGAAGCCTGCAGTGAACCGAGATTGCGCCACTGCACTCCAGCCTGGGCGACAGAGCGAGACTTCATCTCAAATAAATAAATAAATAAATAAAAAGAAAGAAAGAAAGTTATCATATTCTATAAAGTTGGGGATGGGGAGTGAGGAAGGGGCGATGAAGGCACACCATCAGCTGGTACCAAGCTCTGCCTCACTCACTTGGCAATCCTGGATCAAATGAAAAGAGCCAGGCTGGACCTCCATTCTATCATCATGAGATTCACAGCTTCCTTCAGCAGGTGTTTGTTAAGTATCTCACACATGAAGCACTGTGCTTGGTGTCTGGAGACTCGGTGATGAGCAGCAACATGCAGGTCCTGCTAGCATGTCACTCAGGTTTGGATCCAAACTTGGCAGCAAAGAGGGTAAAGTCATTATTTTATGCGTGGCCTGGAGAGATACTCCATGGGTCCCTGATGAGGAAATGTGAGAAGAAAGAAAGGAGAGATCTCAAGGGGAGTGGGGTGGGTGGGGGGAATATCCTCCTCATCAACCAGGTAAGCGATAACTTTGAAACTCTGTCCACCCCACCAATTACACATGCATGCATGCATACACACAAACACATACACACAGGCATACAGCCTCAGAGGAAGTTCAGCTTTGTGGTGCTGGCAGGGTTTGACCCTTCAGAGCAATGGGCTTGACTTTGACTAGCAATTTGCATTCAACCAGGGCAAACTAGTTGTTGCTCCTCAGGCGCCTAAACTGATATTTACCTACAAAGCAAATATTATTTACTGATACTTTTTCAACTGAAATTTGATGCCCATAGGTACTTATGCCAAGAGTGGGGCTTACTTACTCTTGTCTTTGAGAAACTCCAGATTTACTTTTTTCAAGGCCATTTATTGGCTTTCTCTTCTAGCCCAGCCTTTTTTTTTTTTTTTTTTTCCAGGGGTTCTGGGAAACTAGGAGAAATCCTTTGCTATTATGGAGAAAATTTGCTGGTGTCTTCATAAGTCAAAGATATTAGACATCCTTCTTCCTGAGAATTCCTACATCATTGTAGTGGTGGATATTTGCTTTTCCTTAAAATTTTGCACCAAATCAATAGTATGAAAAGATGACAGAAGGTTAAAAACACTCATAATTTATATTCCTGCTCTGGAAAATGTCAGAACATCAGGAAAGTTAGACCCAAACAACTCATGTGTCCAACCAGAATAAAAACAGCCAAAGAAATGGCCAATTTTCAGAGAAAATACATCCATTTCCTTTAAGGCCTTGAAGACCCAGGCTCATTTTATGATTTTTAAAAACTCACAAATGCCACTGGGAAAGAGGCTTTAGTCATTTTTTGGTGATTTTCTGAATCAATATGCTGAGGAAGGTGAAATACGCGTGTGAACAAAGCCAGCTAAACCATCTCCTTAACATAAACTAAGTCCTTCCTCATGTTGGTGATATCTGGAGAAAATCGCTGACACTCTCGTCAGCCCAAAAGTAATACAGATCTGGCCACTGTGCATTTCCGCTTAACTATAACTGAGGCTGTAGACGCTTAGCGTGTGGGTCTGGGAGAGAAGAAGGTACGAATAGACCAGTTAGCCTAAAAGTGTCTTCTCCCATCTGGTACTCAAGTTTCCATGTTTTGACAGTTACTCCACTTGGTCAAAACCATATGTCTTTCCACCCTCCAAACTTGTTCCACCACACAGTGTTTAAAGGGTTAGATGGAGAGCACATGGCATGGTTAAGCAAGTCTTGGAAGAGCGTTGTGACACGGGCCTGTGTTCTGACTCTACCATCCACTAGCTTTATGACTAGAACTAAAAGTTGATGTCTCTGAATCTTTATTTATAAAACAGAGAGAACTAGGCAAGGTTGTCTGTAAAATTCTTTTATCTATGAAGTACGTCAACTGGTTGATAAGTTACCAGTGATTAAAACATGTCTCTGAATCATGGGACCAGATGGGTCTGCTTTAGAAGCCAAGCTAGGAGAACCGTAGGGAGGAAAGAGCCCCCTAAGGGATGAGGGGGACCATATTTTTCAGGATTGGAACAGAGGCTTCTCACTGCAAGTTGTGACCAGGGGGCCACGTGCCCTGTTGCACCCTCTGTCCTGTGGAAGAAGGGCTCAGGCAAAGTAGCCTCTTTCCTATCAGCCCATGAGAGGCCACACCCTCCATCCATCCCGCATCCTCCATCCATCCCAAACACTCCATCCATCCAGCATCCTCCCTTCATCCAGCAGCCTCCCTCCATCCCACACCCTCCCTCCATCCCTCACTCTCCATCCATCCCTCACCCTCCATCCATCCCACACCATCCATCCATCCCTCACCCTCTATCCATCCTGCAGCCTCCCTCCATCCCTCACTCTTCCACCCCACAGCCTCCCTCCATCTCATACTTTCCATTCATCCCACGCCCTCTATCCATCCCAAACACTCCATCTATCTCGCATCTTCCATCCATTCCCCACCCTCCCTCCATCCTGCAGCCCTCCCTCATCCCTTACCCTTCATACACACCCCACCCTCCCACCATCCCACAGCCTCCATCCATCCTGCAGTTCCCCTTCATTCCGAAGCCTCCCTCCATCCCCTACCCTCAATCCATCCCACACCCTCCATCAATCCTGCTGCCTCCTTTTGCAAGGGTGCTTGGGCAGGTCAGGGAACAGCCCAGGGCCCTTCTGCAATACCCTAGCTGTGGCCGTCGGGAAGCTGGAGGCTTGGGGCAGGCATTTGTAGTTCCAAACAACCATTTTTGGATTTGTGTTGTTGTTTTGCTTTACCTGAATTTGATTTTTGCAGATAAACTGGTGGTTTTTTTTTTAAGAAGAGAAAGGTGGCCTCAGGAAACTTTTCATCTTGGGGGTTTTGCCCTAAGGCCAATATCACACTCGAAATGGTTGAGATAGTTTCTACTACAGGAGTTGGCAGCTTCCCCAGAAATGTCAGAAAGTTTCTGAGCACAACAGGAAATCAGACTTGAAAAACAAATTCTGCTGCTGCCTCCCGCCCTGGTGAGCCAGGGGCATGGAGTGAGAGGGAGAGGAACAGTCCAGCAAAATGCTTTTTGCTATGGTCACCAGCCCAGCGGGGTCCCCGGGGTGGAGTGTCTCAGCCAGTGTGAAGGTCCCCGGGGTGAAGTGCACCTTCACACTGGATATGGGGGCGATGGAGAACCTTCACCCTGGATATGGGGGCGATGGAGAACCTTCACCCTGGATATGGGGGCGATGGGGAAGACCTGTCCTAGCACTCCTGGGCCTGCACTTGGGGCTTCACTTCTGCAGAACACAGTCACATTGAGTGACTTTAGTGACATGACAGTGGAACCGTCGCTGGAGCGCAAGGCACTGTAGAGGGACTGCCTATTTTTCCCAGGTAAAATAGTTCATTTCAAGATGTGTTAGGGCCTTAAATACTTCCTTATCACTCAAGACAGAAACAGCCCCAGGACTAGACAAGGAATCAGTCACCTCATGTGGATGCTCCTCCTGCACACCCAATGCAAATGCTTCACACTTTCAAACCCTTCCTGCCAGTGCCTTCACGCAGCCAAATTAATTCTCCTGATGATTGCGTCACCTCAAAAAGAGGCGAACTCTTATAATCAATTACAGTCACGGTCCTCCAGCATTCAATTCCTGCCAACATCCAATTTAAACCAGCACTTCAAAATCATTTATTTCTGATTCCTGGGTCTACTAAAATGGTTTCTCAGAATACAATTCTTGCAGAAACATTACCAATGTCAATGCTAGAAAGGAAGTATTCTGTGTAGGAGCTTCCTCCAAGGGCACCCCTCCCCAGCAAGATCTTCTGTGAAATGGGGTAGCAGAAAAGATGTGCACTTTGAGGGGTATTTCCCCCTCCAATACTATGCAATTTTCATCTCAACCTTTCTGCACCCTCCCCCACCGACATATACTACCTTGACTTACCTCCCATCTTGCTCTAGACTGCTCAGTTCTAGAATTCAAATGTATGAGTGAATTTTGTATCATTAATCAAATGGTATCCAGTCAAGCCTCAGCCTACAAATGGCAAAAACAAAATCTGATAACTTCACATTTTCAGGGGATATCTTTGATCATTTTATTCTGAGTTTCTACCAAAGCATTTGACACTCTCTAAGTGTTCTTAGTATAAGGATTTTAATAAAATTGTTCTCAAGATTTTTGTTTCCCGTTATGATGACGTATTACACCAGTAGCAGAAAAAAACAGATATTGGAGCCAGTCCTTTCTGAGCTCAAGTCCATCCCAGTTCCACCATTTACTGTGTGATCTTGGGCAACTTACTTAACCTTTCTAGGCTTGAAGATTCTCATCTCCCTATTTAAGTGCCTAACACAGTGCCTGGCACAAAATGCAAATCAAAATGGGAAATATACTTCTGTTTCCTTATTCATTTCTAGATAAGAAAACAACAGTCCTGAAAGTTAAATATTTTGTCTGATATTATATAATAATCATCATTGTTATTTATTATTATTTTATAACTAGTGTTCTTGAGCACTTTTTCTCCCAGGCATTATGGACAGTTCTTATCTATGCATACCAGAAGAAGTATACAGAGGGAACTATCCAAAATTTCAAAATCATTTATAGTTAGGTTTCAAAAACAAAAGCAAGCAGAAAAACAACAAATGGATAAATTGGATATCATAAAAATTAAAGACTTTCATGCTTCAAAAGACACCTCCAAAGGGTAAAAAGACAACCCCCACAATGGGAGAAAATTTTTGAAAATCATATATGTGATTGTGATGATTAATACTGAATGTCCACTTGATTGGATTGAAGGATACAAAATATTGGTCCTGGGTGTGCCTGTGAGGGTGTTGCCAAAGGAGATTTACATTTGAGTCAGTGGGCTGGGAAAGGCAGACCCACCCTCAATCTGGTTGGGCACCATCTGATCAGCTGCCAAAAAATATAAAGCAGGCAGAAAAACGTGAACAGGTGAGACTGGTCTAGCCTCCCAGCCTACGTCTTTCTCTCGTGCTGGATGCTTCCTGCCCTCAGACATCGGACTCCAGGTTCTTCAACTCTGGGACTTGGGCTGGCTCTCCTTGTTCCTCAGCTTGCAGACGGCCTATTGTGGGATCTTTGAGTTAATACTTAATAAACTTCCCTTTATATATATACATATATCCTACTAGTTTTGTCCCTCTAGAGAACCTTGACTAATACACTGATAAAGGACTTGTATCTAGAATATATAAAGAATATTTACAACTCATTAATAAAAAGGCAAACAATCCAATGAAAAATGGCCAAATGATCTGAATAGACATTTGTCCAAAAAAGATACACAAATGATCAATTAACACATGAAAAGATACTCAATGTGATCATCTCTCAGTGAAATGTAAATCAAAACTACAATGAGATACCAATCAACACCCAATAGGATGGCTGTGATCAAAAAGAAAGATAACAAAAAGTGTTGGCAAGGATTTAGCGAAATCAGAACCCTTATACACTGCTGGTGGGAGTGTAAAATAGGGTAGCTTCTTTGGAAAACAGTCTGGCATTCCTCAGATTATTTTAGAAAAACCTATGACCCAACAATTTTACTCCTACCTATATATTCTCCAGTGAATTGAAAACATAACCACACAAAAACTTATGCCTGAATGTTTACAGAGGCACTAATTACACTAGCCAAAAGGTGGAAATAACCCAAAAGCCCGTCAGCCAAGGAATGGACAAACAAATGTGGTCTATCTATATGATGGAATAGTATTTGGCCATACAAAGGAATAAGTGCTGAAGCATGTTGGCAATATGGATGAACCTTGAAAACATTATACTAAGGGAAAGAAGTCAGTCACAAAAGGCCACATCTTACGTGATTTCATTTATGTGAAATGTCCAAAATGGGCAAATCTGTGGAAAGTAGCTCAGTGGTTTCCTGGAGCTGGGAGGATGGGGGAAGATGGTGAGTGACTGCTAATGAATACAGGAGGACCCTTTGGGGGTGATGAAAATGTTCCAAAATTGACTGTGGTGACGGGCTACACTGTGAAACACATGACAACCAATGAACTACACACTAAATAAGTGATGTTATGATGTTGTGTGGATTATGTCTCAACAAAACTATTATTTTAAAAAAATAAGCAAGTGGTTTGTGTATGTTGTTGTTACTTTGACAAGCTGGACTCCAGTTTTAAAGTGGTCTGAGGTCCCTGGGCACACCGTTTATGCATCCTCTCCCACTGAATGTCAGGGAACTGTCCTAGAAGCATCGGCGCTGAAGGGTGTTGAGTGAGTAATACCTGAGCCAGAGTCCACAGCACACCCAACGAGGCAGCCCACCCCAATCATGGAAGCTTCGCCATGCACCAAGAAGATCCCCCTCTGCACTAGTGCCCTTCTGTCTAGGAATGACCATTCAGCTACTTCTCCATCTGGTAAACTCTAGCACCTCTTGTAAGGTGTAGTTTGGGGCCTCCTCCTGATGAGCCTTGCCCAATTCTTCCTGCAGGGAAGCTGCCTTGTCCATTCCCCCACTTTCAGATGGCTCGTACTGCATTGTCACTGGATGAATTACATGTCTGCCCCCCATTAGGCTTTCAGATCTTTAAAAGTAGGAATTGAAACATGCCCATCTGAGTGCCCACATCACCCTGCAAATACCCTGTAAACAAAGTGTGAGAAAGCAAAGAAGTCTCTGAGCACACACTGTGTGTCGCACGCAATGATGTCGTGCTCACACGCAATAGTTCAGTCTCACATAAACCTACGGGAGTTAGAATTATGAGCACTCTTTTCCAATAAGGAGACTGACATTCAGAGAAGTCAGAACACCTTCTCAGAGTTACAGAATTAATACTTGGTAGGACCCACATTCCAGTCAGGGCCATGTCGTGCTGAAGACCACAGCCTCTCATGGATAATTGAGTGATCTTTCCAGACTACAACTACTCCTCTACTCACCTAAAACTTTCTCCTATTTTTTTCTTTCTAGCTGGCTTTCGCTCCTGCTTTTGCGCCATAGTCTCTGCATCCTCTGGCAGAGTCTCTGGGACTTGTGTCAGGTCCTGGCTTTTTCTTAAAGGTGGCTTCACCTAGGATGTATGACATATGCCTTCTTGCTTGTTTGGACCCAATTCATGCCTCTCCAGTGGAGAATGTCTTGACCTTGTGACCCTGCCTGTCTGCCAGCCTAGCCTTCTCACAGGCTTTGGACAAACCATTGCTTTTTTAATTTTTACTTTTTGGCAAGATTTCCAAGGTGAAGCATTTCTGAATCCGAGGTGCAAACTCTGCATGAGTTTTTTGGCAGATATTCTGTAAATGTTGTCGAGTCAAAATGTCCACTGCAAAATAACTCTCCAGACACTTGGGGAAAATGGTTCCAGCAAAGCAAAAGTGGCGTCACAGAGAGGGACAAGAGCATCTTGTTGCCATGGTAACAGCAGCTGAGCTTCCGGCACAGCCTGCAGCTCTGGTAAACGCCAATGTGTTGTCTCACTTCCAATGAAAAAAACAAAACAGCTTCCTAAACCCATCCCACTCCTTCAGGGTGCAGAACTCTGATATGACAAAGAGGCAGGTCAGCAGGGTTTCCTTTCTTCATCAGAGTGTTTTACTGGAATCGGAAGTATTAGGCTATGCAACAACTGAGATTTCTTTAATGATATTGGAATTGGAGTTTCTGTAAATTTCCCCTTTCACCCAATGCCAAGAGCTCCTGGGAGGAAGAGAAGCTTGAGCCACACAGTGGCTTATACAGAACACACTTTCATAATGGAACAGAGTGCCCGATTTCCTTTTTGAATGTGTTCGAAAGATACGAAGTGACCCAGAATGATTTACAGTAAATATTATTTTTACACAGATAAGAATAGCACCACAACACCTGCCTTCTCTGACATTCTCAACAGCTGAGACAACTCCCCTCACTGTTGACTGTCAATAGAGTGAAAACAGCAAAAGGGTGCTTCCTAAGGCCACCCCCAAGGTCACCTTGAGTGGGCCTCAGCTTCCAAAGGACACTCAGATCACTGCATTTGTTAAAAAGTCAAAAAGATGGTTTTTTATTCTAGAAACTCCTGCGGCATTCCTTCTTGGAGATGTGGGAGACCAAACCCAGAGGTGGGCTGGGGTGGTGGGTAGGGAGGGCAATGCATTCCATGAAATGATGTCATAGGGGTTGATGCCCTGTGGCTCTGAATGTTCACAGGCCTTTCTGGGAGAAAAGAGAACCCAGGAATCCATTTTTTCTAGATTCCAGCAAACCAGAAAAATATGCAAAAACAAATAGACCCACCAGAGCCCTGGCCCAGGTGGGGCCTGCAGAGGCTCCCTCCAAAGGCTCTGGGCAGACTCCCTACTATCACCCTCTGCCATGCCTTCTGCTCAGTCATTGCCTTGTCTCCTGGCAACCACAGAAAGCTGCTTCTCCCCAACTGTCCCGTCTGGAGGGGCTGATGCGCCATCAGAACTGCCTTCCAAACACCACCCACTCCGTGCCCTACACCGTACTGCATTATCTGGGTAGTATTGTTTGAACTTGTTGAAAACATTACTCTATAAAAGTTTCTTCTCCTTCTGGACAGGAGCACGGTCTTCTCTTTTCATTTCAATCCTAAGCAGTAATGCCATATTCTATCGTCGGTCATTGTTCTGGAGTTGGTTGACTGATTTGGGGCATTTCCACTACTGATCCCACTGGGTCTTCATCTATATTTTTAAAACGCCACCTCCGTCATCCACACATGCTTTCTGCTAAGCAGCCCTCCCTTCTTCAGCCAGTGTTTGTGGGTTTGTTCCTCCTGCATGTGCTTTTTCATGGAACCCTAGATTTTTAATCAGATGTACTTTTTGTTGTTATTGTTACAGCTATGAAACCTACGCTCTAGGGACCACGTGAACAAGCATTTTAAAAGGCACAAGATTTGTTTCTTGCAGTCAGGTGTACTCTAAGGGATTCTAAGTGTGCGTCTGGTTCCCTTAAGAAAGGACACAGGAGCTTTTTCACTGTGGTCGTGTTGACCTCCCCATCACACAATGTTGCCACCATGGGGGAAGAAGACAGAAGGAGAGGGAAGGGGAAAATGCATTTTCATTTCTACCTATCCCCAGCCCAGAACGCATGATGGATGCCGTATCCAATTCTGTCTGTCCTGTTTACTGGAGCGTCGCCCACCCTCTGCTCCTGCCCCTAGGCAAATTCAAACAGCTTCATTGTTTTACGAGAAAAATGAAAACCACCCAAAGCTGCCCTTTTGCACTCATGTGAAATTGCTGCAGTGACCCAGTGCTGTCTCAGACCAACAAAGCTGAGATGGCTGCCAGCTTCCCAATTAGCTCTGTCTGCCACTGATGCGTCCAATAGTGATGTGGAGACCCGGGTGCGACACCAAGCAGACGTGTCCAGCTGCATAACTAATAAGTGATTCTCAGAGCGAGCCCATCCCTTTATTACAACATAACAATCACAGCAATTAACAATGTGCTGGCTGCCTGGCTGGTGCTTGGAAAAGCTGATGTGCAAAGATAGTCTTAGGAAAAGAGGGCTAAAAATCACCAAATTCCAGAACAGCTGTGAATCGCCTGCTCTGATGTGGGAAAACGAGACGAGATCATGACTGTAGAACTTCCAGGCATGTCTGGCTGTCTTTATGGGCCCAGTGCAGAGCTCTAGGTTCATGTTTCTAACTGCAATGCCAAGTGAGACAATCTTCACCTTTGTGGATGGGGATCTGTGCAGGTAACGACTCTACCTTCCCTAAGACTAATGGGGCATCCAAGACTCTTCCTGTTAGGCCTACAGCTCATGGTCTTGTGCACCAAACTTTCCCATTTGGCCTTCCTGCTTCAGACACACGGAGTGATCTGTGGTTCTGGGACCCCACATCTGGTCTTGTAGAACTCCATGCCTTATGCTTAGTGTCCACACTACCTGGAATGCTTTCTTGTCTTCTGTCTGATGAGTTTCCACCCACCCCTCAAGACCTAGCTTAAGTATCACCCCCTCCAAAAAGTGTTCCTTGACCCCAAGCCCAAGCTGTGCTCTTATCTCTTTCCTCTGTACCCAAACAGGAGTTTGTTCCTTATCACAGTTATAACACTCATCAAACAGAACTACAGCTATTTATTTATGGGTCTGATTCCCCACACTGAACTGCAAGCCCCATGAAGGGTTTTATCTTGTTCCTCTTTGTATCATCTGTGCTGGCATATAGATGTGTGTTGAATTAATGGATGATTGGACCAATATGATGTGTTGAGTTTAATAGTATTTAGGGTTTAATATTATCACCTTATGAGCTCAGCGTATAAGGAAGGGGTACCTTCTTTTGACCCCTAAGTTCTCTGATGGTTGAACAGAAAACACATAGCTCTTAGTTTGTTCAAAGATACCATGGCAGCCCACCCAGGCTCCATGGGCTTGCCTGATAGAATGTTGATGACTCGCCACTCTGCAGAACATAATATTTTCAGCAGAAGAATCCCAATTACTTAACACATCAAACTTGGCATCTGCTCTCTTCAAAGCATATGGAAAGAAGGCTTTAATACTTGACACACATTATAAAACTACAAAGAGAAGAGCCAACCCATTCAACATCATAATGCGTGTTGGTCGCTGACACTTCTGCTGGCGTATAGAGATAACAGAAGTGTGCAGAGTACTCTACTTGTAAATCCCCTCCCACCCAAAGATCAATGCCAGTAGGAGTTTATATTACAAGTGCGCGAGGGAGAACACACTACACCTTCTCTGAAAGGTAAATGAGGCTGCCCAGCAGCCTCTGGGATTCACAGGGAAGATCATCCTCTCATCCACAGAGATCATTTGTGTCCTAATGCCAAATTCCAGCCACTTCTGAGTCTGGGACAATGGGCACAGTTGTGCCAGCTTGCTTGTCTTTGGGTTCCTGAAAATGATTAGAGCTTGCTCCATAACCAATCTACATAACTATGGAGTGGGGACAGTCGGACTTCGTGAGTTCTCAGGGAGAGGTCATTAGACGCAAGCTCCATGTAAGACGCACAGTGTCCTGGTCCTATGACTAAGCTGAGAGAAAAGCAGGGCAGTTAACACCTCAGGGTTCAGTTTCCCCACAAATAAAATGAATAGAGCTGAACAGTAACTTTTGCAAGGTCACTACCAGCTCTAGCCCTTATTGACTTTGTACCCCACACCCACGTCTGGTCCAATGTGAAATACAAGTGGCCTAGGTCCCACCGGGAGAAACTTTGGCGTGCAATGGGAATATCTACCACTGAAGCTCACATGTGACCTTTTCAACCAGTACCCCATTTTCCTGACCCCCTTCCCTGCTTAGTTTTCTCCGTAGCACTTACCGCCACCAAATGCACCTTGTGTTTTCTCAAGTATGTTATTTGTTTGCTTACACTATAATGCAGGGCTAATGGCCACAGAGATTATTCTCTGCACCTAGACTCTTTCCTGATACATAGTAGGTTATTAATAAATATTTGTTGAATTAACGTATTGAATTGCCCTCTGCTTTGGAAACCTTCTGTGTTAAGAGCAACTGATCAGGAAAAAAATATCTTTTTTATCCTAAATAATATCTGTTATTGAGAACAAAGTTTCAGAGGTTAAATTATGAAGTGAATGACACTATAAGGCAGCTATTTATTAAATAGTCTGGAAAAATCTGGAAACATACATACAAAAGAGAAAAAAAAAGTATGGAGTAAGTAATATGTAATTGGGCTATTACAAATAATTGAAAAATGAGTCATTTTATGCTTTGGTCCATTTGTAGAAGAGTCAATGGATAGAGTGATTTTAACTTTTCATAGCACACTCGAATCTCTATTTCCTGGGGTTTCCACTCTTCCTGGGGCTTTGTCAACCTGCCTCTCAGGCAGGTTGTCAATCTGTGCCTCTCAGGTTTGCACAGATGAGAGAAGGATAGAAAGTAGATAAAGTTAAATTCTTGACTTTCCTGAGACCTAAGCAATGAGTCTGTAAGTTCACAGCATAATTACTTTAAGGTTTTCTAACATGATATGCATCCCCGCTCTGGGAACCAAAAATCTTTGGAAGATGCAGCCATGACCTCCTGCTAATAGCATAATATAAAGTATAAGTTTAAGCCCCAGGCTTCCCCTGTCTCAGACCTTGGCTCTCAAATGTCTTAGCAGGGCCCCTGAAGCATGGGATCCGAGCCCTAAAGGTAGTGGTGACTTAACAGGAGCAGGGTTTCTGCTTAAACTCACTGGGTCTCAACATTCCTTAGAGTTCACAGTATGAGAAACTGATAATGGGAAAACAAGAAATCAACAAATTATTATTTAGCCCAAAAATGTAGAGTGTGTTTATCACCATAAAGTGGAAGACACTTAGAAGAGATGAAAAATCATCCTTTTAGAATGCTAACCACATGATTTGAAAAGAATAGCTAGGTTTTAGACTGCTTTGAGTTTTTAGTGGGAACTCACAAGTTTGGTCAGGGACTCCAGAGCAAACACCTCTTCTCTGAAAAGTGGCCCGGCATCCCAAGTAGATAAACAACAGAAAGAGC
>NW_012105997.1:1948822-1966711 GCF_000951045.1 Mandrillus leucophaeus | reverse complement strand
TCCCTCACATTTCACCCACAAGGAAATTCCTTGTGGGCCCCAAGATCTTTACCCTAAAGCAGTTCCGTTGAAGTTCACCATGATGATGTAAATTGATAGCTTACCTTCACAGGTGTGGGACAAAGGACAGGACTCAAAGTCAACCCTCTGCTCACCTGAGACAAATGCGTATCTGATTGCTTCCTCTGCCCTATTGTCTGTGTTATCTTATACAAAGATGCAGATTCACCAAGCCAGACGAAGGTGTAAATGACTATTTCCCTACCTTCCCTCATATGAAAATTGTGTGTTTCCCCAGTATCCTACCTCTTCCACTTTAAATATTGAAGCCCTCAAGATTATCTCTGGAGAAAAACACAGGTCTGTCTCCTGGGCACACATTCTTGACTTTGCCAAATAAACCTCCTAAAATGATTGAGACTTGCCTTGGTCATTTTCTTTGATTTACAGGTGTCCTCCAGGCTAAAAATAGATTAGAAATACAGATGGCTATGGTTAGAATGTGTCCCCCAAAGTTCATAAGTTGGAAATTCAATTCCCAATGCCATAGCATTGAGAGGTAGACCTTTGAGAAGTGATTAGGTCATGAGGGCTCTGCACTAATGACTAGATTAATGCCACGATTGCAACAGTGGGTGAGTATTCTTGGGAGTGGGTCCTGACAAAAGGATAAGTCTAGCCCACTTCTGTTTGGTCTCTTACATGCCCTCTCACTGTTCTGCCTTCTGCCATGGAATGAAACAGCACAGAGGCCCTCACCAGATGCTGGTGCCATGCTCTTGGACTTCCCAGCCTCCAGAACTGTGAGTCAAATAAATTTTTCTGTTTATTATAAATTACCCAGTCTGTGCTATTCTGTAATAGCAACAAAAAATGACCTAAGTCATTGTTCAATTGTGTTCATAAAGCATCTGTGGTGTCCCAGATACACACAAGCCCCAGCAGGACCAACTCATGTTAGAAGAGGTTTTTCCTGGTTTGCCCACTCTGGGTGCCAGAATTTTGACTTTAATGGTCTTTGAGAATCCCTTATGTAAAAATATAAAAATACTTTATAGGATTTAAAGATTCCACAATGATGACAAAAGGATTTGTAGCCAGTGACTAGACTGTAGGCAGTTTTTAATGAGAACTGTGTGTGTTTTATTCAGTGTACCTATATGCAAGGTGGTGTGAAGTGTGTGTGGTAGTTCTGAGGTTGAATTTTCAGTTTCTTCTCACTGAGGAGCTGGTGATACCTGACTCAGAGACTGAGGACACAGTTCTGGGTGAGTTTTCTTCTTTGTGTTCCATGCATGCATCTTAGCCTTTGCTTACACATTGTCCAGATGAGTCTTGAGGCACTATGACTTGATTTATTGCTTCATGTAATAAACTTTGCTTCTTCTCCATGCACTCTCTAGCATAAACTTTATCTTGGATCTTATGCCATGTTCAGAGTTCCTTGGGCTATGGTGATGGTACAGATATTTTGAAATATCCTTGGAAATCTATATGAAGTCTTAGTGAAAAATGAACCCTCTTGTATGCTGTTGCTCAGTACATGTCACTTTCTGTCTAACACCATTAAACTCACCCTCTACCTGCCAAGAGCAGCAGTTAATGAACATTCCTACCTCATTACCCCTGTGCCCTCAGTGCAATGGGCTCATAAAGCCTGTCGGGAGTTACTCTAGTTTGTAAGAAATGAAGATCAAGGGAAGAGCACCAGAGCATAGCCAGTATCTCTCTTAGAGGCCCTGGCATCTTCTGTTTTCGGGTGCATGACATCAAATCCTTCTCAGCCAACTACCCAAGGACCAAACTCCAGAAAGCCTCTCTCCAGTTCCTTTTAAATTGTTGTAATTGGTAACTTGTTTAGCATGCATGTGTGTTTCAATTGAGTGTAAAGGGATTGGAAGGAACTCAGTAGCAATGCCTGTGTCCTGAGTGTCATACTTTAAACATATTAAATGCAAGTTCCACTTACACACCAGTGAGGTTGAGTGAGTGTGTTGTGAGCTGAGCTGTATCACAAGAGGCAGCTTATAGTAGCTGTTAAAAGCCTGGACCCTTTAGATAGGCAGCTACAGTCGGACTGTAAGCTGTATAGCTTGGAAGCTGCACATCTTGAGCAGACTGCTTAACCTTGATTTTCCCAACTATAGTATCAAAAGGAGATGATGCATGGGAAGCACTTAGCTTAGAGAAGTGGATTTAGGTAGCACTTAGTAAATCTAAGCTCTTTATGATGTACTTAGGGCTAAAAACCATATGGACTATCATCCAGAGAAATGTGCCATGTGATGTCCCAGGCAAACTCCTCAGACTCTTCAGGGGTTATAACATCTTTGTGCTTCCTGACTCTGCCAGTCCAGTTTCTATATGCACATCTCCTGAAGTCCTGCCCAGTTCTCCCCACTCCTCCATGAAGCTTTCTCTAACCTCCTGAGTGGTGGACTCACAACCCAGCAAACCGGATGCCCCGGGACAGCCGTTGATAACTTCAGACCATTCTCAGAATCCTGCCAATTTCATGCAGCAGTAGTCCCAGGGTATTTATGAAACCCCTTTAGTCTGTTGCAAGCCAGGTTTTGATAAGCAAGAGCCAATAATACCTGGATCTCGAAGAGAGGCTAGTGTCCAATGTTGCCCTTATCATTAATTAAGCCAACACATCAGAGAGGTAATAAATACAAACGGCAGCATGACAGGCCAGCACTGGGCATCTGGATCTCGGCAGTGTTGGTGTTGTTATCCTCATCATGGTGTGGGATGCATAGCTGATTGGCAGCCTTATATCTCTGTGACTATCTCCCACACCTCTCCAATGGTCTCAAGTCACTGTGGAGTCTCTCCAAATATTGTGGGAATTTATAGCCCAGAACAATCACTTGTGTTATTCTCTCAAATAAAAAATTCTTAGCATCATTTCAAAGGAAAAGTATGACCTCTGCTGGAAGAATCATGGGACTGATCATTGCCAGAAAGGAAGGAGGGAAAATGAGGGAGGAAGGAGGAAAGCCCTTGATGGCAACTCAGAACCCTCTCATCTGTGAAATGCCAGGCTGATAGAACCTATCTGATTGACTGCCTAGTTTCATTGCCTTTGATTTTTCTTTCCCGATGCCCCCTGGCATGACTCACAAGGGTGAAACCAGCCTTCTATCACTCCCAGGAAACAGAGCTACTATAATCTAATCTTAACCATCCTCTACTTACCATTTGAATGACTTTTTTCAAACAAGGTTTTGGAGAAAAATATTCTATTACTGTATTTTCATATTCATTTTGGGCTTGTTTTATAGCCTTATTTTGACAGAGGAAGTGGGCATAGAAGAAACGGAAAAATTGTCATGACGACCATTTAAAAAATCACAATTTGGGCTGGGCACGGTGGCTCACACCTCATACCTGTAATCCCAGCACTCTGGGAGGCTGAGGTGGGCAGATCTCCTGTGGTCAGGTGTTCGAGACCAGCCTGGCCACCCTGGTGAAACCCCGTCTCTACTAAAAATACAAAAATTAGCCCGGTGTGGTGATGGGCACCTGTAATCCCAGCTACTCAAAAGACTGAGGCAGCAAAATTGCTTGAATCCAGGAGGCAGAGGTTGCAGTGAGCCAGGATTGTGCCACTGTGTACCAGGCTCGGCAACAAAGAGCGAAACTCTGTCAAAACAAAATAAACAAAAAACAAACAAACAAAAAAAAAACAATTTGAATAGAGACTGGTATTTAATTGTGGAAGCTACTTTATCATAAATCTCCTTCTTGGAAGATGCTATTAGCAAATATTTAATTGTTAAGATGAAGGAAGGGACAGCAACTGAAAGATTAAATGCTTCCAAAAATTTCTGAACAGGTATAAACTGAAAAGGTTGAACCTATACTGTTGAAAACATAATTTCTCCCCTAGTGGAATTTCTCAAGAGTTGGACAGAATGGTTTGAAAATGAGAAGGTATTTACCATTAAACCTGTCTCCTCTTAAATTTCAGGAAATTTGCTCCAGTGACTCCTCTTAACAGATCTTCACCTTTACTCCTCCTATTCCAGATACTCAGGTGCGAGAAATGCTGGTCATTTCCTCCTCAGTTTCTCCTCCGTCCTACAGACTTTGGGAGAATCTGCTTCTTTCAGTCCTGGGTGCTCCGGTTATAGCAAGGATCGGGTTTCTCCTCCCCATATATCCACAGCAGACTCCAGGCAAGTTATCAGCTGGACTGGGGAAGTCCAATTTGTTCACTCTGGAAAACTTGAAGATACTCAGCTCTTAACTGGATGGTGATGTGCACCCAGGGCCACAGTGGTTAGTTTTTAGCACTTGACACAAGACAATGCAGCAACAGAGCAGAAAGAAGCAGAGATGAGAAAACATGAGCTGCCAGAGAGACCAAAAAAAGTAGCCTCACCTGTTGACTTCCCATGTCCCAGGTCTAGCCCCTTGTACAACCTGATCCTTCTTTCCACCCTGGAATCCCAAAGATACCATCCCCTCCCCCATCAGTGCTATAGCCACCATCGTCTTTACCATCATCAGCATCATCTTCACCACCTTCACACCAGCACTACTTTCAGCACTATCATCTCCATCACCATTTCCACCATCATCACCATCACCAGCCAGTATCATCACCAAAGCCATCAACACCACCACTACGACACCAGAACCATGACCACAATCACCATCAACCATGCCCATCACGACCATCGTTACCACCACTGTAGCCACCATCACCAATTTCCATAGTAACATCCATACTGTCACACCATGAGCAAAGTGATCTCTTCTGGATTAAGCTAATTTGAGTGAATTTCTGTTCCATGTAACTAAATGATCCCCTAGTGAACAAAGAGGAAACAGAAAAGTTGTCACTGTGAACCATTAAAAATCACAATTTGAATAGAGGTCATAAATGAAGAGGGCCTTAGGTTAGGATTTCCGAAAGTTAAAACGGTGACAAAAATATTGGCACTAACCCAAAACTCACATGAGAAATGCATTATGTGAAACACTGACTTTGGTAGATTTTCATACAGGAAGTCATTAACATTTTGTTTAATACAGTTTTGTGAAGGGAACGTCACCACAAGCAAAAGCAAAACCATATTTTGCATTTTTCTTTTTAATACATCCTCATATGCTATGGTATAGCAGAAACTTTATTTGGAATCAAAACCAGGGGTGCAAGAGGTCTAAGAATAACACTGGGCAAATTTCCTAGCATCTCCCAGCCTCAGTTTCTACTTCTGTGAAATGGGGACAATTGTAATGTCTACTTTAAAGGGTTACGGTATTAATAAGATAACAATTACTATTATTAAATACTTATCACTTGTCAAGCCCAGTTCCTGGCACTAAAAATGTAAGCCATTTTCATTTTGCTTTTATTAACCTTTTGTGTCTTTTGCAGAGTCTACCCCATGACTGTTTAATTGGTGTTAAGAATACTAATAAGTGAACGTTTAAGTTAGGTGGGGGGTAAAATACTGGAGATAGGAAATACACTTTTTGCCAGTGAATACACAATGCCCCTCTAAAAAGAGGAGAATCAAACACAGTCATGTTTGTTTAATTTTATGCAAAAACCAAAAGTGTCTTACAGACTGTCTAACAAGTTGCTTTAGGCCTTAGGGAAAATTCCTCTTAAAACTGGACCTAGAGCCAGGTGCAGTGGCTCATGCCTGAAATCCTAGTGACTCAGGAGGCTGAGGTGGGAGGATCTCTTGAGGCCAGGATTTCGTGACCAGTCTGAGCAACATAAGGAGACCCCATCTCTACAAAAAAAAATTTTTTTAATTAGCTGGGCATGGTGGCATGCACTTGTAGTGGCAGCTACTTGGGAGGCTGAGGTGACAGGATGACTCGAGTCCAGGAATTCAGGGATGCAGTGAGCTCTGGTCGTGCTACTGCACTCCAGCTTGGGTGACACACAGTGAGACCTTGAGACTCTGTCTCTAAAAATTAAATAAATAAATAATATAAATAAAAATAGGAAAGAAAGAACACAAAAATCCCAACCTAGAATTCCTAAATTCCTAAATATCTCTGAGTCACCAGAGGCCTAGTAGGCCTATAAAAATACAGTGTGGTTATCTTATGTAAGGGACAGCAAATGTATTATTGATGGTAGATTTGTGTCTTTCGTTTCTAGGAAGACACAAATTAAACAAGGAAAACATGAATGGCTTCCCTATTCCTAAACCAGATTACAAATTAATTCTAGGTAAATTTAGGTTCACAATAAAAGTCAGTATGAAACTGCAAAGGCCCAAAGCAGAAAACCCAAACAAATATAACCATCTTCTTATTATTAAAACAAATGTTAAGCCTTTTACTTGTTTCATTGCCTTAAGAATTTTGAGGTAAGAATAGGTATAAGATAAAATTGACACTGAGACCAAGGGCTGCACAGGAGCAAGCTGAGAATAAACAGAAGAGTGGCTGCCCATTCTGAAGACCAAGGGGTCTTGAGTCCTTAACCATCTTAGTCTTAATCTGGGAAGCTTGTACATTCTTCTTTTTAAAGATGAGGCTAATCGCAGAAGAAACTACACCCAAATGTCCCCAAGAGGAGGAGGATAGGGAGCTCAGAGAGCTGGCAGTTCCTGATACTCACCCTATTTCATGGTAGAATTCCTGCGTCAGCCAGTCCACAAGCATTTCTTGAGTGACCTCCATGTCTTGGGTTCAGTATATCATTTTTGTAGCACCAGTCCTCACGGTGACAAATTCTAAAAGTGACAAGCAATCAGACTAAGATAGTGCTGCTGCTTTGTCATTGACTGTTCAAGAGATGGTGGTACCTATTTATTAGTCAATCAATTTAATAAAAATTGTTCTGCCACTGTAAAGTCAACACTTGACTCTCTCATTTGGGGTGTGTCAAAAAAGGTCCCTGTCCTAATCTTGGAGAGGGTAGAAAATGGGCTGGGGGTCAGAGTGGGAAACTATCCTTCGATGAGTTGACCAATACGGCTGAAGGTGGTAATTTTCTACCCATTATCCTCTATTCTCCATTTACCCAGCGGAAAGATCATATAACCAAGCTTCTCTGACTGCTAATACAACCAGGTAACTAAGTGCTGACCCATAAGATGAAAGCAGATGTCAAGCTTTTGGCATCCTCCTTAATGGGATCTTAGTGTTTTTACACTTCCTCATTTCTACTGCCTAGAATACTGATATGATTTTTGGAGATTTGACAGCCATAGCCATCTTGGACCACAAGGTGATCTTAAGAATGGTTGTCGTGTGCTAAGGATGATGGAGTGAAACAACAGAGGAACCTTAGGTCCTTGTTACCTTAGATGTGCATTTCCAGACTTGGGCTACCTAACTCTGAACTTCTTTTACATGAGAGAAAAAAACCCTGAAATTTTGAAGCCCCTATTGTCTTGTGTTTGCTGTTATTTACAGCTAAAACTAGAAGTTATGACCTCTTATTCCTGTTCTGTTTGTATAACAGGTCTGGAACAAAGCTCGTTATGCTGAATTATAAAATGGCATCTTCACTCCAGTTATCTAAGGCGGCTAATCAGTCACATGTGAAGGGACTCTAGCAGGGCTTCTCAGCTAATTCTGCTCACCCTTTGACCCAGCTCAGGGGTTGATATGGTTTGGTTCTTTGTCACCACCCAAATCTCATCTCAAATTGTAATCCTCGTAATCCCCATGAGTCAAGGGAAGAACCTGGTTGGAAGTGATTGGATCATGGAGGCAGTTTCCCCCATGCTGTTCTCATGATAGTGAGTTAGTTCTCATGAAATCTGATGGTTTTATAAGTGTTTGACAGTTTCTCCTTCACACACTCTCTCTCTCACCGGCCACCATGTAAGACATGCTTGCCTCTTCTTCCACCATGACAGTTAGTTTCCTGAGGCCTCCCCAGCCATGTGGAACTGTGAGTCAATTAAACCTCTTTTCTTTAAAGATTACCCACTTTCAGGCAGTTCTTTATAGCCGTGTGAGAACTGACTAATTCAGGGTCACCCCGTGAAACCTTCATGCCTGGGCTGCATAAGGTGCCCTCTGCACTCCCATTTTATGTTGTGCATGCCTGTGTCTTAATATTATGTGCTTGATACATCCATATTCCCCATTCCTTGGGGGTAGACACTGTCTTCATTCAGCTTTGTATTTGCAGGCTCTAACATAGGGCCAGGGATACAGTAAACAGTAGGCACTCAATTAAGGTTTATAGCACTCAGTTATGTTTATCTGTAGCTGCTTTTCAGTGATGTTTGGTGCTTTTGTGACTCTCTAGAGACAAAAATAAAATAGCCCTTAAAAAAATGAGTGGAAACGGATGGTTTGTTGTAGATGAGTGATCAACAAAATAAAGACCCTCACATCAGAGAGCTGCCACCTCTGCAGGTAGGGCCATGTTTTGCCCACAGTTCATGCTGGCATGATGTAGGGCTCTGTAGATCAGACAAGCAATTAAATTCTGCTTCCTATGAGTGCAAAATTGGTCACCAAAATAGCTTCATCTCTTCATGGCATGCATCAAAAGTGTTTGTTTACAGACAGTCGACAGGCTGCTAATTACCTCCTGACACCCTGAGACGACACTCATTCATCACCCACGCAGGTCCTGACAACCATAAAGTGTGTACCTGTCACCCTGACTTATCAAGGAGCAGTTTCTCTGGGTTGAGGCTGTTGACCCCACTCCCATTTGAGTGACAAAGATTGGGCCGTTTCTCACTTCAGGCAGCCTGACCCTTACACAACCCACTCCATTTTTTGTAGGAATCCCTTCAACTAATGAACACTGTGTTCATCGGGCCAAAGGTTCGAAATAATTGCTGTGTGATTGTATATCACAGTTCTTGGCAGCCCATTATGGGAGGGGGGAAAAAAAAAACCTTAGGATCCAAGTGAGTCTAACATTAGACAACTCAGTTTTATCTTAATTGAAACGTTGAGAATTCCTGAACCACAAATTTTATTTTTCTCAATTTAGGCTTATAATTCTCCACTCAGTCCATTTATAACCTCACTGATTTTAACTTCTTGCCCCCTATTTTGTAGTAGTTGACCTAAGAAAGATAATTGAGGTGGGAAAATGGCCTTTGGATATTCCACCTGTTTCTTAAGTAAGAAGAAGAGGGAGCTCATGGATATTGCATGCCCATGAACCAGGCTGGCATGATAGGTCTTCCACCTCAGCTCTCTCCACCACATAACGGTAGGTGGACATCTAGGTCCTTTAGAAATAAAATTTTCCCACTTGGAGTCATATTTCACTGAATATCATATAAAATACATCCTGGGCCAATGCTTGGAGTTGAGATGTTCCTATAGACCATACTTACATGTTCTCTTCTCCCACCTAAGTTCATTCATTAATTTAATAAATATTTGTGGAGTACCTACTATGGGACAGGCACTATACTCAACCCTGAGGCTACAGCAGAGATTAAGGCCCTGCCCTCAGGGAGCTCACAATCTAGGGCAGAAGACAAATAACAAACCCCAAACAGGCTGATCCTATAATGTCAGGAGCAGACTAACGCTATGAAGAAAATGAAGCATACTGGAAGGACAGACGGTATGAAGAGGAAGTGTGTTCTTCAACATTATCATACATCAGGAGCATCTGCAGGGTTCTGGAAAGAGCAGGCAGAACACTTGAAACAGATTTAACTGAAGACAGTTATGTGAGTTAAGAGACTACCAAAACTGCTGAAGTATGAGCTACAGTGGGAAGCCATTACTTCCCTGGATCTGAAAGAGCTTGGAAGAGAAAGGAATTAATAGGCCACGTGAGAGCCTGCTCAGTAGAAGAGAGAAGGTTGAGACCAAACTCTGAGGCAAGGGCCAAAGCACCAGTGAAGGTCCACACACCACCAGTGTAAACATTTCCAAGTGATATTTCAAGCTAACAAATTATTTAGTAAAATTAGTTCTATTCTCCTACCTTGATAAGTATATCTCTATAATGACGAAACAGAAAAATACATGTAAAATTATAGTTGTCTACAATACCCCAGTGGATGGCGCTTGGACATGCTAAGTCATTTAAACTAGAGCCACAGCCTCAGAATCACCACCCCTCTCACCTTCTCTCACCTCTCCTGAAGTGCAGGGAGGGGCTTTTCCTGAAGTTCTCTTATCTGAGGGAAGTTCCTCCTTTAAAACAATTGGGACAGTTGTGAGCGCTCTCCCTGGGATCTACATGAATTGGAGATGATTAAAGATCTCCATGCCCAGGTCACCATACCCAGACAGACGTTTCACCTCTCCTTCCGAGGGCTCCTACCTGAGGGACTTTTATTTCTGCATAAGACAACCTTTGTTCCCAGTGCAGTTCCTCCCCTCACCCTCCCATAGCTTGTCATCACCACTCTCCAGGAGCCTTTAAGCTCCTGTTTATTTCTGTAACTCAAAATGCTATTTAAGCTTCAACCACCTGGCCCTTTTTGAGGCTCATACTTGTGAGGCTCCAGTGCATATGAATTTAATCAATCTGTATGTGGTTTCTCCTGCTAATCTGGTTACTGTCAAGTTTATTTCTCACATGTAAATATCACAACACCAGAAGGGAGAGAGAAGGTTCTCTTGCCCCTACACAACAAAATACCAAAGACGACTGAATTCATTATTATCATACATCTTGGAGTATTCTGTTGATAGGCAAACAATATTTGAATGAGTAGAAAAACCCTACATAATCCATAAATTTCTATATATTTAATCCATGCACTGTAAGTTCCATGCCTTAATTTCATCAAAATTACAAATTATGTTTTAAAATCAAGACTTTTAACATAGTTTATATTGTGTTGATGATAATGCCAAGTTAGACATTTCTTGAGTTACTGTAGTTCTTCAGTTCTTGAGTTGTAGTTCTTAAGTTCATTTACTAAATTCAGTTGGGAGAAAGTGTGTTCTGCTGAGGCAGTAGCAATTGGAATTGCAAAAAAAAAAAAAAAAATCTAAGCAATACTTAAATTCAGAAATAAATCATAAATTTGACATATCATGTTCAAAAATTATAATGAGTTCTCACACGGTAAATTATTATTCCTTAAAAGATTCAGAACATTTTAAGTTTATTACATAAATAATTCTCATGTATTAAGTAATTGAACTGTCTCTTAAAACAATGTGTGTGTGTGTGTGTATAGAGAGTATTAGTTTTTCTTTTCTCTTTCAAATTTTTCAGTGCTAGACTTTTATAAAGAAAACTGATAATAGTACCAGAATATTCAATTTATTCAATTTTCTCTTTAATTACAGAAACTGGTTTCAGAATTATTTTATAGAATTCTCTCCTTCATAGTCATGCAAAATTTTTATTTTCAGATTGTAATTTTCTGATATGTTTTTTGGAATGTAACTTTACTTTTCTGATATCCTTTCCATGTGTAATTTTATTCTCTTGAAAATTTAAAAACATTTAAAGTCCTTTAAAAAGTAAAAATAGAGAAACTATGATGTACTTCACTTTTTTTGGTTTGATTTTGCTAACATTATTAATAGCAAGCAATAATTTATAAGAATTATAACTGACAGTACCACGAATTTGACACTGATTTTTTCATAAAAGACCAAGACTTATTCTTTATTTGAGGACCTCTTGTTGTCATTGCTTAACCATCCAGTGCATCTCTTATCTTGACTAAATTAAACCTAAGAGATTTGAAGTCATCCATTTGGCATTCTATTGGGTGTCTAGAGCAGTTGCAAAGTCGAATTTGACATGTGTTTCATCAGAATGTTCCATGGTGGGCAGATGCAGAAAATACCATTTTGACCTTTGAAACCACTGTTGCAAAATTATGACAGTAAAAGAAACCTGACATAGTTTACTCCATTTTGCTTCAAACCTCCAAGCTGTCCTTGGTCATTTCTGGGTATAGACCAAGCTGGCCTTGAGAGAAATTTGGTTTAGAGTTTAACTTTAAAGCAAGGATGATAATAGTCTTTCCCAAAACTCAACTGCCTTTGTAAAATTAATGAAAGTCCACAAGATTAGGATTACAAGAAGGGCCTGAATTCTGCTAAGACATAGGCTTAAACAATAACCAGTCATTTTTCTGGAGGTCACAAGATTTGTAACTTCCCCAAGTATTCCCACAGATAACATCACTGTTGTAACACCTAAGATTGGACTTTTGAGATGTCTTTCAGACTTTTGCATTTCTGATGACGAGTTATCTCCACCTGGATTCATGACTCATGACTCTGTCCTGTGGACCCTACCAAGAGGCACACTCAGCACATGAGGACCATTTTCCACTCCCCTATGATGGCATCCCAAACCAATCAGCAGCACCCATTCTCTAGCCCCCTCTGCCCACCAAGCTATACTTGAAAACCCTAACCTCTTAGCCTTCAGGGAGATGGATTTGAGTAATAACTCCACCTCCCGCCTGGTGTGGCCAGATTTGTATCAGTTAAGCCCTTCACTGCAATGCCATGGTCTGGGTGAATTGGTTTTGTCTGTGCAGCAGGCAGGAAGAACCCATTAAGGGATTACACCTTAGTACCAAAGAATGGCATGTCTTTGGAAAAGCTGGGGCCATGTCTCCTGGTAACAAACGTGTCAGCGCCTGACGTGCAAGACCCACTAGAACCAGAATCAACCACAGGAGAAGTAAGTAAATGGGCACTAGGCCCTACAGGTGATTGATGCCTCATTATGCATGAATCTCCTACATCTCTTAGCATGAGGGGAGGGATCTGACAACGTTGTTGATCTGTCTTTTCTCTTGCCTGAAAGCTTCAGCCACTCAAGTCCTCCCTGCTCTGTAATGCAACATCCATCTCTGCCTTGGCAGTGGCACTGCCCCCGAATCCTGATGGCCTTGGGATGAAGTTGCCTTTTGCTGTCAGAACACAAGAAAGAGACATGGAGATGTATCCTCTGGGACTTGAAGGACCTTAGTCCTGACAGCACATGCTTGTGGGTGTGCCAGTGTAGGCGAGGAAAGTCTTTCCTCCCTGTCCTTCTGGGATCTGTGGCTGGGGCTCAAGAATCAGGCTGGTGAAAAACAGATTAACAAGAGTAAAAGCAGTTTTAATTCTGTATGTGGTATGCACGGGAGTTCACAAAGAAAAATGTAGCTCCAGGAGGTGACCAGGTGACTGAGGCTTATGCACCATCATAGGCCAAACAAGGGAAAAGGGGTCTGGGGCTTCTGGGAGCAGGAGAAGTCAGATCTGGGAAGGCATGTTGGGAAGGTCGTCTTGTTATGCAGTTAAGAGTCTCCCAGGATATGGGGATTGCCTCCAGGAGCAGCTCCCTCCCTGCTATGGAAACAGTTTTACTTTATAAATGAAAATTTCCTTTACAAGAGGCAAAATGTATACTACATTTTTAGGCAGTTAGCGGGAGGTGAGGAGCTTTTCCTGTGTCTGCTGGTTCTCAGTTGCCTTCAGCTCAAAATAATGTGCGTGCTGAAGAGGCAGACTTTGGGATGACATACTCTGATACCCTGTGGAAGCAAGAGAGGCTCTATGTGCTTCTTAATGCATTTGTGTGTGTTTGCGACACATGGGACCTGCGGAGGCATAGGGGACCAGAGCAGGGGTTCCACCGGCCTGCATTTGTGTTTGGTACAGAAGTGATTGTCACCGAGGGAAGTCAGCACTTACAGAACAGTGTGGGCAAGAAGAGGAGAGAGATGCCTGTCCTCTCATTGCCCACCCTGCCATCTTCTGCCAGGCTGAGAAAGCAGAGGGCGAAGCACCATGGGGAGGTAGGATTCTGGGGCACAGAGTGGGGCAGAGGGGCTGGAAGGCATGAGGGTTGTGACTAAGGACCATACTCTGACCTTTTCTTGCTCACATTTCTTTCTAAAGGGCTTAGGAAGTCTCACCTTACAAACCATAAAATCTTCTTAAGCAAGATTTTTCTTTTCTTTTTTTTGAGATGGAGTCTCACTCTGTTGCCCAGGCTGGAGTGCAGTGGCACGAACTCCAATTGCTGCAGGTTCTGCCTCCGGGTTCAAGTGATTCTTGAGCCTCAACCTCCTGAGTAGCTGGGACTACAGGTTCATGCCACCATGCCCAGACAACTTTTGTATTTTTTTGTAGAGACGGCCTTGTTGCTCAGGCTGGTCTTGAACCCCTAACCTCAAGTGATCCCCCCACCTCAGCCTCCCAAAGTACTGGGATTACAAGTGTGAGCCACTGCACCTGGCCTGTATTAGTCTGTTCTCACCCTGCTATAAAGAAATACTCAAGACTGGGTAATTTATAAAGGAAAGAGATTTAATTGACTCCCAGTTCTACATGGCTGTGGAGGCCTTAGGAAACTTACAATCATGGTGGAAGGCACCTCTTCACAGGGCGACAGGACAGAGAGAATGAGTGCCAGCAGGGAACTCATAAAACCATCAGATCATGAGAATAGCATGATTTAATTACCTCCTACCAGGTCTCTCCCACAACCCATGGGGATTATGGGATTATAATTCAAGATGAGATTTGGGTGGGGACACAAAGCCAAACCATATCACAGCCCAAGATTTTTATTGGCCCTGCATAATATGGCCTACTTTCCAACTTGACTCTGGTATGGCATCACCTGAGAGATAGCAGACCTCTTATCTTAACTCAAACATTCCTTTCTACTGACTCCAAGTCTTTAGACAAAGCTTAACTCTTTCAACCAATTGACAACTAAAGAATTCCTAAACCCAGCAGGGTGTGGTGGCTCAAGCCTGTAATCCCAGCAATTTGGGAGGCTGAGGTGGGAGGATTGCTTGAGCTCAAGGGTTTAAGACCAGCCTAGGCAACATAGTGAGACCTTTTCTATTCTATCATAAAATTTTTTTTTAAGTAACCATGTGTGGTGGTGTACACCTGTAGTCCCAGATATTGGGGGGCTGAGACAGGAGGATTGCTTGAGCCCAGGAGATCAAAGCTGCAGTGAGCTATGATCATGCCACTATACTCCAGCTCAAGTGACAGAGTGAGACCCTGTCTCAAAAATAAAAATAATAAACAATAAATATTTTAAAATAAAATAAAGAATCCCTAAACCCACCTATGACCTTTAAGTTCCCATTTTGAGATGTCCCATCTTTTCTGGGCAAACCAATGTATACCTTCCACATATTGATTTTACCCACAATTGCTGTCTCCCTGAAATGTATAAAACCAAAGTAGAACCCAACGGCTTCAGGGGCACCTTCTCAAGGCCTCTTAAGACTCTGTTTTCCTGGGTCATGGTCTTCCACATGGCTCAGAATAAACCTCTTTAGCTATTTTGGCAGAGTTTGGTGTTTGTTCCTTCACAACAAATGAAGTAGTGATCACACGGTACTCATTGTTGCCCTCAGGGAGGCCTCTGGCTTTCACAAGTTGGTATTTTCTCAATTTTGGAAAGTGTGAGCAGGAGTTTTGATTCAAATCTAGGTAAAACAAATCTTCCTCAGTCCTGATCTAGCACCTTAGAGGGAGCCAGCCCAGAAGAGAGTGCTTTACTCTTAGGCCATCTGGGAGGGAGCAGGCTGAGACGGCTGTCGGTCAGGTGAGCCCCAGAGAAGAGCCGGGGAGGAAGGGGACTCCTGGCAATAGAGGCTCATTACTTCTGTGGCACTCAGGTTGGCCTTTAGAGGGTTCATGGACTTCTAGGAAAAACTGCTCAGAGCGCTGCAAAAAATCCCACACAGTTCCCCCAGCACATAACACCGCACATGCAAAGCAGGGTGAAGGGATTTGATTTTTCTCACAGGAAGTGCCTTGATGGAAGGGAAATGGAAGTCTTTCATTTTTGCATAATTCTGTAAATTATATACATTTTGCCAATTCAGCCCAAATTGGTATTTTCCTCTCCCTGATTCCTATTTCATTTACACATAATACTTAACATGCAACACGAGTTTCCAGACTGCCTGGAGAAAATAGGTTTGCCTCTGCTGTCCTAGCCTCCTGCTGGCTGCGTGCTCCGCACAGCACCGTGCCGTCATGAAGCATTGCTTGTGTGGGTGTGTGAAGGAACCAGAGCCCGCAGCCACATTGCTTACAGGGCTTTCCGAGGCTCTCACTTGGTGTTAGACAGGGCGATTGCCATGCCGAGTATGCATCCAGTGTGTCTGAGCAAAGCCAGCTGGAAAGAAGTGTTTGTCACAGTGCTGCAGGTCCCAGAGGGAGGCCTGGCCCTCATGAGCAGGCCACAGTGGGGGCTCCACACTGCCAGACCTCAGCCTTCTACTGGCCTCTGCTTCTCAAAAGACCGGAGGCCTTGAGTCTGTGTTCTCCAGCCACAGCTAAAAGCTCCCCCTGAAACAACCAAGACATTCCCTCATTTGGAACCTGTCTTTGTGGCTCAGCCAGGCAGATACCTGCCTTTTGTCAGCCACTTGCTATGTCATGAGAAGCACACAGCTACCAGATAGAGGAAACCCAATTCTTATTGACTCCTGGGAAGTCTTAAGGAATTTATTTCCCCCACTGCGTCTCCGTTTCTGCAGGTATACAACCAAAAACTAGGATCCCCAAGCCCCACATAGTCCAATATGATAGCCACTAGCCACGGATAGCTATTTAAATTGTGGTTGAATTAATTAAAATTAAGTAAAAGTGAAAATTCCATTCTTTGGTTAACTAGCCACCTTTCAAGGGCTCAATAGCCACGTGCCTCCAGCAGCTCCCATACCGGCTGGTTCAGGTAACAGAACATTTCCATCACGGCTAGAGGTCCCGCGGGACAGTGCTGATCCAGAGGTTCCTAAGGCCCTTCCAGGGCTGGCATTCCAAGCGGTGGTGGGTGATCCCTGGCCTGCCTCCCCTCCGGCTGCTGTGGGCCTCCCAGGCGTGGGTGTGTCCTCTAGTTCTCGTGGGTCAGAGCAAGCATCAGGAAACTCTGGCTTTGTTGCTGTTTTGAGTGTTCTCAGAGACCCTTTTAGGCACTGTCCGGGAACAAAAGTGCTCAAGCGACCTGGAAGAGGCTGTTTCATTGGCCTAGAGACTGCTAGCCTGAGATGGGGAAACTGAGACCCAGAGAGGCTGAGGGTTGAGGGAACCAGGGGAGACTGTTGCTCGCTGGCCCCATAGAGGAAGGAGGGAGCCTTCCACAGATTCAGGAGGGATGGAAAGAGTGGTGCTCCTAGACCTGAGGCCCTCTCCGGAGAGACGGGTGTCTGCATGTGGTGGGCCTTTATCACAATTGTCGTCAGCCATTGAAAACTCTGCCCAGCATCTTCAGTACCACACACTGACATCCTAGATGCCAGTCAGAGAGGTCCAGGGCTCTGTGGGTCTAGAGGAAGCCCTTGAGCCCGCATTGGTGGCCATCTTTCTTGAAGAGCTTGGCCAGGCTCAGCCGTGGAGCCTGTCCAAAGTGAGGATGCGCACACAGGCTCTGGGACGCAGGGGCCAGACGGGGCTGGCTGCGGTCCCTCCTTGGCTTGTCATGCCTGGCTGGCAGCTGAAAAAATCCTCACACCTGCTGGACAGAACCAAGGCCTGCTTTACTCACCCACACACACCTTGACTTGTGTGCCCAGGTGTTTGAGGGAAAAGTTCAGAAATAACAGCACCCAGGAATCCAGAGAGGGGCGGGGCCCAGTGTGGGGGCTCCCCTGCCGGAGTGTGGGAAGCAGCCCGGTCAGTGCGTCCTTTCTCTCTCTTGTTCATCCTCAAAATGCCCCAGAGGTTGCTGTTGGAACCCTCACCTTACAGAGGTGGATACCAAAGCTCAGAGAAGTAACATAGGACAAGCTACAGAGCTTAAAAAGTAGTAGTGCCAGGACTCAAAGCAAGCTAGGCCAACCTCCCAGCTGCGTTGTTTCCACTCTTCCACACAGAAGTCTGATGTCTAACCCTGTCTCGGGTGGATCATTCATTCATTCACTTAATTTCTTTCCTTCTTTCTTTCTTTCTTTCTTTCTTTCTTTCTTTCTTTCTTTCTTTCTTTCTTTCTTTCTTTCTTTCTTTCTTTCTTTCTTT
>NW_012105997.1:1928682-1948477 GCF_000951045.1 Mandrillus leucophaeus | reverse complement strand
AACTCCTGACCTCAGGTCATCTGCCCGCCTCGGCCTCTCAAAGTGGTGGGATTACAGGTGTGAGGCACTGCGCCCTGCCACTCTTAATCCTATCAGCCCACCTGAGCCAGGTGCGGGGGCACAGCCATGCACAGCACCACGAGGGCTCATCTCACAGCACCGACAGAAAGCAGCCTCATCTGGTGAACTGCCTCTGCTGTGAATTCTACAATGACCCAGCTTTCGAGACAGCCTGCAATGGGGAAACCTATTCTAGTTAAGGATGGTCAAGCTGGACTTCCTTGAGTAGGTCAACTTTGAGCTGAGTTAGGTGGCCTCCTAATACCTCTGTTTTCTTGTCTGTAAATTGGGAATAATGAAAATCTCCATTGTGTCTCCTCCAAGGGCTGGTCTCAGGAGCCTCTCATGGGAGGTGCTGGTAAAAGTCTTTGTAGACATCCTCTGGAGGTAGAATTACAAAGGCCCAGGAAAGAATGCTGGGTCAGGACCTTACACCATTCTTGGTCAAGGCCTTTTAAAATGCATTTACCCACCATCTCCCTTCAGCAAGACCCAAGCACACTGGCTTAAGGGACTGGACTCTCCCTATATTCCTCAGTGTTGAATAAAAGATAGAGACAGAATCTCTAAATTTAAAAACTTTTCTTCAGGAGACAAGAATTGCAATTCAGGGCATACAGACCAGGTGGTCTTTGTTATGTCCAAATAACAAAGAGAAGGTTAAATAATTTAGAGAAATATTATGTATTGTTCTGCAAGAAAGTTCATTAGATTAGCACTAGTAAAGTTTTGGGGAGCTGGCAAGCTCTGATTGGTGAGGGATGGTGGTGGATAAAACTAGTCTTCAAGTTGCAGTAGGTTGTTTCAGTAGCTATTAGATAAAACTGGTTTCAGGTGGCGGCAAGCAGTTTCAGCAGCCGTGCTTGCAGAGAATTCAATCTTCGGAGCAATGTCGTGTGCCCTGAGGGCTTTATCCTCCTGGCCTCTGGACTCTGTTTTAGTTGAGTATGGCAAGAATGACCCAATTTGTATGATCAACTTTCACATTAGTAAAAGCTTGAACCACAGGCCTGGCAGAGCCAAGTGTAGCTCTGACTCCACCTTCTTCCACTGACGTCTTTTCAATGACTTTCAATGAGCTCAGGACGCCAGGAGCCCAGACAGCCGGCTCTTCCCCATCAGTATCTTTGTCCTCACTATTTCGTCACCCAGTGAGTCTCTTAGGCTGGGAGTTCAGTTTACATTCCAGGCCCCCAAACCACAAATAAACGAGACTCCTGCCAGCCCAGGGTTTCCAGAGATGCCCTGCAGAATCCTCAAGAGGCGCCTTGTCTCTCAGGCTCCCAAGTCAGAGGCATCTTCACAGAAAGGTAGAGCACTGGCAATTTCTAGAATCCTGATTCCACGTGTATCCCTCCCTCTGGCAGAAAACTGAAATTCCACCAGTTTATGCTTTAAAAATGTATCATCCTTGCTGTGATTTTAAACTACATCCACAAATTCGTTCCTCCTCTCTCCAAGAAGTGGAACTTAATTTCTCTACCCTTTTGTATGGACTACACTCGGAGACTCACCCCTGACAAATAGAATGTGGCAGATGAGACTGGGCTATAAAAGGCATCAAGGACTCTTCTTTGTTCCCTCTTTTGGATTGCTTGCTCTGGGGAAAGCCAGTCACCATGTTGTGAGGATGATCGAGCAGCCTTATGGAGTGTTCCATGGGGAGAGGAACTGAGGCCTCGTGCCAACAGCCATGCAAGTGCACCATCTTGGAAGTAGATCCTCCAGCTCCAGTCAAACCATCAGGTAGTGGACTATAACCTACCTGACACTTTGACAGTCAGCCTCAGGAGAGACCCCACAGTGAAACCGTCCAGCTGGCAAAGGCCAAATTCCTCACCCACAGAAACAGTGTAAGGTAATAAATGTTTATTGCCATTTTAAGTGGCTTAATTTTGAGTCAGTAACAAAACAGTACTATTTTTTTTTAAGGCTGATGATCAAAATTAGCCTAGAACATTCCTTAGGAAGGGGCTGCATTGGAGACTAACATGCCCTCTCCTCCTACCGTGATTCAGCGTTACCATGTGTCCTCTAGAAGTGGGTTGAATGGATGAATGGATGGATGTCCAAGTGCTGGTTGAAGTGGCCAGCTTGCATTTCATGGTGCCACATTGAACAACAACTCGTGCACATTTTTAGGGACTAGAACCCTACTTCTCACACCGAGATGACTCCCTCCTCGAGAGGCCTGAAGGTTCTTGGGTTATCTGGCTGTGCATACACACAAGGGGCACGCACTTGGAAGGAACAATGGCAAGAGGAATTACACTATCTTTCTCTCTTAAAAAAGTTTTTTTCCTGGCTAACACGGTGAAACCCCATCTCTACTAAAAATACAGAAAAATTAGCTGGGCGTGGTGGTGTGCACCTGTAGTCCCAGCTACTTGGGAGGCTGAGGCAGGAGAATGGCGAGAACCCAGGAGGTGGAGCTTGCAGTGAGCCGAGATCGCGCCACTGCACTACAACCTGGGTGACAGAGCAAGACTCTGCCTCAAAAAATAAATAAATAAATAAATATAAATAAATAAATAAATAAATAAAAATTTAAAAAGTTTTTACTAAGCCCATATAGTTGAATTTGCATAAATTAAATGTTTGCTACAGATTACTGTACTCAACATTCATTTATTAAGTATTGTAATTTTTTAAAATGTACATACTCCTTAATAAACAACAAAATATTAACACATTGGTGTTCACCACAACATTAATTTATTTTCTAATTGTTTGACTGTATAATAAGTAAATATTATGAATTTGAGGTTAACAAAAATGCATACCAGTTAAATATTTCTTTGGGCTGCAGTAACAAGGTATAACAAATAGATAACTTAAAACAAGAGAAATGTCCTGTCTCACGTTTCTAGCAACTAGAAGTCTGACACCAAGCCGTCAGCAGGCCATGCTCCCTCTGAACCTATAGGAGAGACTTGGTCCTTGCCTCTTCCCACTTTCTGGTGGTTTGTCAGCAAAGCTTGGGGTTCGCTGGCTTGCAGTTGCTTAATTCCATAATTCAGCCCCCGTCAGCACACGGCACTCCCCTGTGTGTGTTTGCATCTTCATATGGCCACCAGTCATATTGGGGTAGTGTCCACTCCACCCCAGCAAGACCTCATTTTGATTAGTTACATCCACAATGACTTTGTTTCTAAGTAAGTTCACATTCTAAGGTGCTAAGAGTTGGGATTTCAGCATATTTTTTTTTTTTTTTTTTTTTTTTTTTTTTTTTTTTTTTTTGCCAAGTGGGAGACACGATTCAACTCAGGACAAATCCTTTTTCATTTTTTCATTTTTTCATTTTCTGTAGTGAGAAGTCAGGCAAGGCTTCAATGATTCTGCCTCCTTAAAGTTTGTAAAACTGTTGGCAACTGTTGTGAGACCTCGGTCTTTTCTTAGTTTAAAAGAATTTAAACAAGAGACACACAGCAAAGGAGATGCAGCATAGAGCAATTTATTGCACGGGAGAAAGAATATTTTGTAAGTGAAGTGCAGAATAGACAACACCCTGAGAGCGTGCAGGGCGAACGTTTGTGAAGATGAGACAACACTGACCATTAACGGCGAGGCTCCCTTTATGGGAGTCTTCTGTGATTATTCATAAGGGGGTGGGCGAGGTGTTGCTAGGAAGCAAGTTCTGGGTGCTCCTCCGGGTGCACATGCGCAGTAGTTGTACATGCTTGTTCATATGTCACATGTCTCATTAGCATCTTAAATCTCCACCCAGGACTGTGTTTTTTACTATTATAAAAAGAAGGGTCAGTTTGAGGACAGGTAAAATCAAAATGCATGTACCCTCTACAGGGGAAAGTCCTTACCGGAGGCAGATTTGCTGGAATGAGCTTGACTGCAGTGCAGATCGTGTGTTGACGGTGAGGTCTCCATGGTTGCTGCCTCCCAAGGACATGGTTATGTCCTTGACTCTCTCAAAACTACTGATCTAGTGGGCAAATCCCTGGAAGAAAACCGGCCCTAGTAAATGCTTGAATGAATGACAGGGGGAGCAACAGCATCCCTGCTCCGACATGGCTCGCACCGCACTCCCCGGCAAGTTGGCACCCTGCTCAGGGTTTATGCCCTGGAAAGAAAGATGGGCCCAGTCATTCCCAGTTGTGGGGTGACACCAGGGGCAGGCTGCATGTCCTGAAAGGAGACCCGGAGTGGAATGCCGGTCTGCCCTTTGCTGGGGGAGAGACTTTCAGGATATCATTCATTCAACAGATTCTTTTTCATAATTAAAAAAAAATGTGTGGGTACATACTAGGTGTATATATTTATGGGATTCATGAGATGTTTTGATATATGCATGCAATGTGAAATAACGTCATCCCAAGGAATAGGGTCTCCATCCCCTCAAGCATTTATCCTTTGTGTTGCAAACAATCCAATTACATTCGTTTAGTTATTTTAAAAATGTACAATGAAGTTATCATTGACTATAGTCACCCTGTTGTGCTATCAAATAGGAACAACAGATTCCTATTAAGTGTCTACTATGTGCTGGCAATTGTGACAAACGAGGAATGGATCAGACAGGAAGACTAATCAGGGACCTGTCCCCATGAAGACCACAGCCTAAGGGGGACATATAATCACGCTCACTTCACAAAAATCCCACTTGCCAAGCGCCTGGAAGGAGAGAGGCGTGGTGCTCCGAATGCCTCCCAGAAGCCAGAGCCCCCTCAGGGTTACTGGAGGCAGAGTGGCTTCGGCGCAGTGTTGAAGGCTCAGTTGCATTCCCTCCAAAACTCGTACTTTTGAGACCTCAGAAAGTGGCTGAATTTGGAGAGAGCCTTTAACAAGGGAATCAGAACTAAATGAGGTCACTAGGGTGGCCCTAATCCAATCTGACTGGTGTCTTTATAAGAAGAGGAAATTAGGACACAGGCTTCACACAGAGGAGAGACCGTGTGGTGACACAGGGTAAAGGCGGCCATCTGCAAGGCAAGGAGGGAGAACTCAAGAAACCAGTCCTGCACACACCTTGATCTCAGACTTCCAGCCTCCAGAAAAGTGAAAAGGCACATTTCTGTTGTTGCAGCCCCCAGTCTGTGGTACTTTGCTATGGCAACCCTATCAGATTATCAGATACAAGAAGGGAAACGCATCCTGGCCAAGGGAACAGCATATGCTAAGGCCCTGGGGTAGAACAGAGAGTGAAGGATGCAGAGGCTCAGAGAGGGCACTGCAATTGGGGCACAGAAAGGGAGGGAAAGTGAGACACAGGAGGGTGGGGAGAGGGCCCAGGCAGACTCCCAGCTTAGGGGTTTAATAACATATCTTCTCGGAAGAGAAATGCAAGGGCATTATGTGTGGGGCGGGAGGAAGACTGGCTGACCAGCTCGGCATTCCAGAAACACCCCCATAGCTGAAGCAGGAGAATAAGGTCTGGGGACAGGGAGCCTAAGGGCTTCCTAGAACTGAAACAGTAGAACCCCAACTTTCTACAACCAAGTACAGAACTTTGTAATTCTGCTTCAGCTATGACAGAAAACATTGCCTTCACTTGCGTAGGGTGTACACCAAGTAAATAACTTTGTAACCTCCCCCAGCCTCTTCATTTTCATAGAAAATACACCAAGTAACCAATGGGAAACCTCTAGAGGATATTTAAACCCCAGAAAATTCTGTAACCTGGCTCTTGAGCCCCTTGCTCAGGTCACTCCCACCCTGTGGAATGTGCTTTCGTTTTCAATAAATCTCTGTTGTTGTTGCTTCATTCTTTCCTTTCTCTGTTTGTGCGTTTTGTACAATATTTTTGTTCAAAACACCAAGAACTTGGACACCCTCCACTGGTAACATATCTGCTGTGTGGAAGGGGGTCAGGCAAAGGCAATGAGGCCTGTAAGGGGAGCACGGAGGCACATAGAGGGTCCCAGCTGTAGGCAGGAGGGCAGGTTGGTCTCCACCTATGAAATGAGGGCAGTATTGTGTGTGGTACAATCTCTCAGCAATTGCCATTTGTGATTTACTTCATTGTTTGACCCCATTAGACTGGGAGGGGAGTTCTCTTTTGGTTCTGAAGTTATGCACGTAAGCTATAAACTAATGTTAGTGCTTATCTTGGTATAATGGAGATAGCCTGAGAAAGGTAGTCAAATGCCTGCTGCTTTCAGCATAACAGATCCTGACTACATTGAATGGGCCTGAGGACTCTGAGGAAGTGCTGGGTGTGAGGGAGGGATTCAACTCAGGGAAGTCCAGCTTCTTGTCCATTTACATTCTCTTCTCGTTCCATTCCGTAAGTAAGGGTGTCCGTGGCTTCCACATTTTATTTGACTCAAAATTTAAGGATTAAAAGCATTCGTGTCTAAACTTGTTAATTTAGTTCACTAGACCATCTTGGCCAAACAACTGACTAATTTAAAAAATTTTTTTTTCTTTATAATAGTAATATTCTTTTAGAGGCAAAAGGATAGGCCAGAGCTTACCAAACTATGTTCTAGAAAACATTAACATCTTACAAAATCATAATAGTAACCATTATGGCTGACATTTATTGTTTACTTTGGGTTGGCTATTAGGCTTAGTAATTGTCACATGTACATAATGCTGATAGATAGTTTTTTCTTTGAAAAAAAGGGTTGTAGAATATTTTCATTTTCTTCTTGGCAACTCATGATATAGATTGTTCCTGAGTAGTTTTACAGGGAAAAAAAACATATTTCATTTTGTTTCTCTGTTATTGTCCTTAAAAACACAATTCGGGGAAAACGGTATGACATTTTAAAACTTGGCAGCTTCACTGAAGGTTTTGATGTCAGTCATGTTGTATGGGTTTTATTGTAACAGATGGTACAGGTAAGAAGCAAAAGGAAATTAAATTATAGATCAATAGTTCTGGAAAGGACCTGGGGAAGCCTTCCTTGTTTAACAGTAGAAGTTGAGAGGTGAGATGACTGTCCCAGGGGGGTGGAGTGGGGCTGGGATGGGCTCCACCTCCCTGTCCACCAGCACCTCCCTATCCCTGCCCGCAGGTGTCACTGGGAGGCCTCTCCTGGGCTCAACTGAGCCAGAGTGTCTGGGAGCAGTGCCAGAGAAAATACAGGACACTCAGTGAAATTTGAATTTCAGATAAACAATAAGTAACTGTTAGTATTAATATGTCCCATTTGTTGCTTATTTAAAATTCAAATTTAATGGAGCTGTCTGCATTTTTACGTGCTCAATCTGACAACCAGTGCCTGAGACCTGGACCAGCATCTAACTGCCCTCTGGCTTCCTCCAGCGCAGGGACACAGGGCCTGCGGAAGCTGCCTGGGATGCCAGTTCCCACTGCCTTCCACCCCTGAACAATGCCTCCAATGCCAGGAAGACCCAGACGTCCACTCTGGGGAGCAGGGGTAAGGAAATCACCTTTACAAAAGTATGTAAGGTTGCTCACATCCATCCTCACCCATGCTCACATCCTCTCCACACCCTCTGGCCACAAGCCGAGCTATTCCTTCAACAGCCACAGGGACTCCACTGCAGCACTGCGGGGCTCTGCAGGACTTTCTCCAGGGGAACCATAGAGCCCACTGCAGTTTCTCTATTCCACAGGCTCCAGGCTCTGCCAAGCTGGTCCTATCAAGGACAGTGGGCTGACCCCACCTGGGGCCTCGGCTCCACATCACCTTCCAGGGATGGGGTGGAACCCCCAGCTCACAGTTCCTCCTCCTTTTGCCATTCATTCCCTGCTGCCTGAGTGGGCCCTGAAACCCTTGCTGGCTTGTCTTCAACCTGGGCTTGAGACTTGAAGAGGCTTGCCCAGTGTGTCCACCTCCAGGAGGGCTCCTGAGAGAAAGGAGGCCAGTGCCATCTGCCTCTCCAACTCCACCACAGGCCTCTGTCTGACCACAGTGCTGCTGATGGTCTACCCCCACCCAGCCACTTAACCTCAAGCCCCTGGAGAGAAGGCACCATCTCTTTTATCCACTGAGCCCCAGCACCTGGCCGGATGCCTGGCAGAGCAGGCTGGCTGCGCTCTGTGGCTGGGTCTGCGCTCTGTGGCTGGGTCTGCGCTCTGTGGCTGGGTCTGCGCTCTGTGGCTGGGTCTGCGCTCTGTGGCTGGGTGGTGGGCAGATCCATGAGAAGAGCAGAGACACCGCTGTGCCCGCCTACTCACATCCTCTCCCACCTCACCCAACCTGGACTCCATAAAGTTTGCTCTTTAAGGCCAGAACTCGTGATTCTCCTTGAGTCCCTGCAACTGGTCCCCAAGACAAGAAGGCATTACAGTGAGGGGAGGCACAGGGAGCTGCTCAGTGTGGCCTTTCTTTCCCTGCAAATGATGCCTTTCCTAGCTGTAAAGAGGCCATGGAGAGAGTGGGAACAGGCCACTGAGGGACCCTGAGCAAGGCACAGACCCCGTTCTGGGCACACTCTCCCTCAGTGATCAGGAGGGTGGCCAGGCAGACTGGGGACATGGCCAGGGGCGCAGACATAAGGTCTTGGGAGTGGCCCACAGGCATCTTCTCAAATCCACACTCCCTGTCACCTGGACAATGCTGTGTTATGGGGACTGTCCTGTACATTTTAGGATATTGTCCCAAAGAACCTTAAGGACCAAGCGAGGGTCCAGGAGAAGAGCTGGGCAGATGGGGCTGAAGGCAAAACCCTGAAAGCCAGGTGAGGACAGCTTTTCCACAATGCATCAGACGCATTTTCCTAGAGACAGTGGCTGCCGTCTCTTCCAGAAGGTAAACAAAGAACCTTCTCTACTGTGAACCACCATCCCTAAGAAAAGTACCACATGGCTGGGGTCAGCTCCAGGAGGACTCTGTAGATATGCTGGCCACTTAAGCTCAACTTTCCATTACCAGTAACATGCACAGCTCATGTGTGTACACACACACACAAATGCCACCACCCTGTCCCCACAGGTCTCTACTCCAGTGGATCTCACTCAGGGTGATTTTGCTCCCTGAAGAGCATTTGGTAAAGTCTGGAGACATCTCTGGTTGTCACAGCTGGGGGCAGGGGAGGTGTTTCCGGAATCTAGTGGGTAGGGCCAGGGATGCCACTCAATATCCTAAAATGCCCAGGACAGTCCCTGCAACACAGAATGATTCAGCCCAAGACCTCAGCAGTGCCCAGGGTTAGAAACCCCGCTGTACCCTTGTGAAGCTGCCTGTAAACTTTTGCAAAAAGAGATCTTGGAATTTCCAGTTGGCTTCCCTGGGGATCTATACACCAGATGTCTGTCGTTGGCATCAGTTTACATAGATACCTGCAGAAAGCTGTCTGCTAGTGATGAAGCAGCCCCTCTTTTTCAACTACTTTGTAAGTGAAGCTGCCGTAGGGAGACACACACACACACACACACACACACACATCTCTTGATAATGCACAGTTCATTTTTCTCTTCATTTCCTTTCCTGAGCTATAATCACTTTGGGCAATGCCAAGAATGATTGTAGAGACACATTCAGAACCCTTAATTAAGGAGGCTAGAGGATGCCCCCGAGGCACCGTGTGTGAGGGCAAGATTCCTTCAGAACTCACATGCAGAATGGAAATGGGAATCGGAAGTCTATTTTCCTTTTGTCTGGTGTTTAATGCCTTTTCCTCTGGTTGACAGACTTGAACTTTAAAAGACGGATGATGATGTAAGAACAATTGACGTGTCATTTGACAGATGGCAAAATTTGTCTTTTCACTAATTTAGACTAATTTCTCACTGCAATTACTCTCCATTGTCATTGGAGGGGGCAGGGGGCTCTCACTAGGGTGTCCTAATTTTGAGTATAAATGAAAGACACCAAGAAATTGTGTGCGAAGAAAAATACTCAGCCTTGTTACGGTTTGGCGGAGGTGGGTGTTTCTCACATACATCAGAAAGCCCTAAGAAAAGCAAATAGGAAAGGGCTTATAATTTTCTTCATTGAAGAGAGTCATATTTCTGAAATTACAAAAACTCATTATTTAATCTGGAAAAGTTTGGAGGAGAAATTCCATTCTTCCTCATTTCTGTGGAGCGGTGGTGACAGAGGTTGGTGATGGTTGTTTTTCTGTTCAAAGAGATGTAACAGAAAGGAGGCTCCAGACATTCTCATTTTTCTTCTCTCTTTTTGCTAACAAGCTTCCCAAATTCTGAAAAGAAAATAAATAAATAAATAAACAAACCAGCAGTGGAGAAATGCTGATTAAGTTGTCATGCTGAAATTATACAGCAGATAGATCCTTGAACACTTGCCAGAAATTGCACTTGGAGAAAAATAAACCAGCTTCATCACTAGATATTTTCTTTGGAGAAAGAGCACTGCAAAGCGGGCGCAGAGAAGACTTTTGTGTAGCGTCTGTGACGGCAAGAGGTGAAGTCACCATCAGCAGTCGGCGGGCGAGCAGGAGGGTTGAGGTTCAGATGCAGGGTGAAGGAACTTCACTTTCAAGGGAAAACTGGACATGAGTCCCCAAAGGTGACAGCTTCCTGAGAGTGAGTCATCTAGGTCTCAATTCAGGAAAATACAGGGATCAAGGAATCTACTAGGGTTGCCCACACTTGACCTTTAATAGGAATAGAGGCAGGCAACCCGGGGACACAGCAATCAGACTGCACCCCATTGGCGCCTCCTGTGAAATCCCAGTGCACCCCTCTTCCTCTCCACCAATCACAACAGCCCTTCTTTGAAAACAGCTTTTGTGGGCAGGACATTTTTTTTGGTTTTATTTTAAAGCATCAGTCAGTCCCGAGTCTTAGCTCTGAGGTATGCGTATTAATTTCATAATGACAAAAACCTCGTCTTGTTCTGTTAAAAGACAGACATCTCTGTGCCCTACTTTTTATCAACTAAATTGTTTTATTAACATAACATCTCTGTAAAATGAAGATCTTTGTTCTAGAAGGCATGTGATTCTAAATGTTTGTTTTGTATGCCTTTTATTATGCTTTTTTAGCTGTGATATCCTTAACCATAAATTAAAAGGATTTAAAAATATCCCTATATGGTGTAAGGAAGGGGTCCAGTTTCAATTTTCTGCATAGGGATAGCCAGTTCTCCCAGCACCATTCATTAAATAGGGAATCCTTTCCCCATTGCTTGTTTTTGTCAGGTTTGTCAAAGATCAGATGGTTGTAGATGTGTGGTCTTATTTCTGAGATCTCTATTCTGTTCTGTTGGTCTATGTGTCTGTTTTGGTACCAGGACCATGCTGTTTTGGTTACTGTAGCCTTGTAGTACATTTGAAATTGAGTAGTATGATGCCTCCAACTTTGTTCTTTTTGCTTAGGATTATCTTGGCTATACAGGCTCTTTTTTGGTTCCATATGAATTTTAAAGTAGTTTTTTCTAATTCTGTGAAGAATGTCAATGGTAGTTTACTGGGAATAGCATTGAATCTATAAATTACTTTGGACAGTATGGCCATTTTCATGATATTGATTCTTCCTATCCTCAAGCATGGACTGTTTTTCCATTTGTTTGTTTCCCTCTCTTACTCCCTTGAGCAGTAGTTCGTAGTTCTCCTTGAAAAGGTCTTTCACTTGCCTTGTTATCTGTATTCCTAAGTATTTTATTCTCTTTGTAGCAATTGTGAATGGGAGTTCATTCATGATTTGGCTCTCTGCTTGTCTATTGTCGGTGTATAGGAATGCTTGTGATTTTTGCATATTGATTAGGCAATACCATTCAGGGCATGGGCACAGGAAAAGATTTCATGACGAAAACATCAAAAGCAATTGCAACAAAAGCAAAAATTGACAAATGGGACCTATTTAAATTAAAGAACTTTTGCACAGCAAAATAAATTGTCGTCAGAGTGAACAAACAACCTACAGAATGGGAGAAAACTTTTACAATATGTCCATCTGACAAAGGTCTGATATCCAGAATCTACAAGGAACGTAAACAAATTTACAAGGAAAAAAACAAACAACCCCACCAAAATGTGGGCAACGGACATAAACAGACACTTCTCGAAAGAAGGCATTCATGTGGCCACCAAACATATGAAAAAAAGCTCAACACCACTGATCATTACAGAAATGCAAATCAAAACCATGATGAGATACCTACCATCTCATGCCAGTCAGAATGGCTATTATTAAAAAGTCAAGAAACAACAGATGCTGGCGAGGCTGTGGAGAAATAGGAACGCTTTTACACTATTGGTGGGAATGTACACTGTCTTCAACTATTGTGGAAGACAGTGTGGTGGTTCCTCAAGGATCTAGAAACAGAAATACTATCTGACCCAGCAACCCCATTACTGGGTATATACCCAAAGGAATATAAATAATTCTATTATAAATATGCATTCACATGTATGCTTATTGCAGCACTATTCACAATAGCAAAGACATGGAATCAACCCAAATGCCCATTAATGATAGATGGATAAAGAAAATATGGTACATGTACACTTTGGAATACTATACAGCCATAGAAACAAATGAGATCATGTCCTTTGCAGGGGCATAAATGGAGCTGGAAGCTATCATCCTCAGCAAACTAACACAGGAAGAGAAAACCAAACACCACATGTTCTTACCCATAAGTGGGAGCTGAACAATGAAAACACATGGACACAGAGAGGGGAACATCACACACTGGGGCCTGTCATGGGGGTGGGGGTGAGGGGAGGGAAAGCGTCAGGATAAATAGCGAATGTATGTGGGGCTTAATACCTTGGTGATGGGTTGATAGGTGCAGCAAACCACTGTGGCATACGTTTGTCTGGGTAACAAACCTGCACATCCTGCATGTGTATTCTGGAACTTAAAATAAAATAAAATTAAAAATAAATAAAAATAAAAAATAAACCTGTCCTTAATCTTTCTTTTTGTTGTTGTTGTTGGTAGGTTCTATTTTGTTTTGGAGACAAGGTCTTACTCTGTCACCCAAGCTGGAGTACAGTGGCACTATAATGGCTCACTGCAACCCTACCTCCTGTTGTCAAGTGTTTCTATCATACCTACCTCCTGTTCTACCAACCCTACCTCCTGTTGTCAAGTGTTTCTACCATATATATATATATGGTGTATATATATATGGTAGAAACAGGGTTTTGCCATGTTGCCCAAGCTGGTCTCCACCTCCTGAGCTCAAATGATCTGCCTGCCTCAGCCTGCCAAAGTACTGGGATTACAGTCATGAGCCACTGCACCCAGCCCCTAGTCTCTCAATTTGTAATGGGATTAGCAGTTCACTTCCAAAGATTAGAAATGAGGAATGACAACAAATTATAGAAGCAAGAATTATTTTTGTTTCCCTGAATCAACAATCCAGACAACACAGATAGACATATTTCTTGTTAGCAATGCAAGCCCAGAAACTACATGAGGAATTTCCATCACAAAGTTTTGTTTTGGGGTTTCTGAAGTCACTTGCTGAAGGTGGGAGAAGGTGGTGACTCTGCTGCCTTCCTCCATTTGCAAAAGACAAATGAAGATGGATGAGGTAGGGTTGGCAAGCTCCCCCCGTCAGGTTGATTTAAGGCCTGGTGATGAAGGCTTTTGCCAGGCAGCCAGGCAAATCAGAAAGCGGAGGTCGATAAGGATGGTGGAGGGACCGCCTGGTCCTGCATTCCGAAGCTATTTCTCTCATAACTGCAGTCGTCCATCAAGGCCAAGATGGGAGCCACTGGGTAGCACAGCTTCAAGTCGAGCTTATTTTCTAAGCCTTATTATATAAATAAAATTGTATTCCCTGGAGGCCTCAGCTAAAGAAGGAGTTTCCTTCCATAAGCCTTTTAAGAGCTGAGAATGGCATTGCCGCAGATCGGCTATTGACAGTTTTTGAGGGCTGATAGCACGTGCAATGCCAAGTGAGTACCTGTAAATGATCAGGAAGTTAGCCTCCGGGCACAGCCCGCACCAGGTCTTTAGCGTCAGGCGTGTTCAACTCAACCAAGGGCGAGGGGGAGGAAGATGAGAGTTCCTAAACATTCCGCCAAGAATCCTGAGGCTTCCACCATCTCCGTCCATCAGTATTTGTCGCCACACCTGGCGCAGTAAAAAGCAGAGTTCTGAGAGGCAGACGGGGAAGAGGCTTCACAAAACATCTGAGAGCCACGGAAGATGAAGTGTCTTCCAGTTACATAGCCAGGATCAGGGCCCGTGCCGTCAAGAGCAGGCCTGCCTCAGCATCAAGGGCTCTTCATTTCTGGGCTGGTTTTCTGAGTCTCCAAGTGAGCCATATTGACTTTTGCTGAGCCCGTGAGCGCATCTGGGAATGAGTGGAGCTTTCCCAAGGCAGCTCCTAACCATGCTGGAAAGACATTTCGGGAAAACACTTAGCGCCAGCTGACCAGAACGCTCACTGTAAGGAAACATTTTCTGGCCCTGCCTTTTGAAAGGTCTCGTGTGGCCTGTGCATACTGCTAGTCACAAACAGCCTTGAGTCCTGCCTAGAAAGGCAGTGCACCTGGATCTGAGGGTGAACTCACCCCCATAGGTTGGCTGGGTTCAAGCCCACTGTCCTCAGATGAGAGAAGAAAAGAAAGGACCGAATTTGCTCCGGTGTCTTTTGCCAAAGGCACAGTTGGGACGGGATTCTGCAGTGAAGCCGACTTAGATCAATGGCTTTCCATCCAAGGGGGAGGTGATTTGGGAAGACAGCAGAGCCCACGGGTATCTGTGCAGCGAGGACACACTGAATCCAGCCAGCTGAGTGAGCAGTGAGGAGCAGTGGAGGGGCGCAGATAGACACATAAGATGCAAATTCAAAAATGCCCTTCACCTGCATCTCCTTCGCTCACACATCGCTGCTCTACTGACCCCTCCAAACCACCTGGATGCTTCCCCACTCCACTACTCGCTAGCTGTGTGACCCTGTACAAGTTCCTTAACCTCTCGAGGCCTCAGTTGGCCCAGTGGGGAAATGGAAGTAATCCTATAACTTCAGACAGTTATATTGTAAGGACCGATATTATATGCAAAATGCTTAGAACAATGTGGGCACCTAGTAAGAATTGATCAGCATTATTTTTGTGTTGGCATTCATTAATCAAACAAGGAAACACCACTGTTGGAACTTAATTATATATATGGAGAAAGAGAGGAATTGGGAATTGATTTGTCCAAGGTTCCAGGGCTGTTAAGCAACAGAGCCACGCCCAGGCTGAAACCTCATGCACAGCGTAGGGATGTTCCCAGCATGGACTTCCTTATCCGTGCTCAACAACTCTGTCCTGGCCTTGCTGACCGTAGGAAGGCTCCAAGCAGAGCTGGTAACATCTTTGCGCTAAATAGCACAGAGATTCTAGAATGGTGTTTCCCCACCTATTAAGTCTCACTTCATAAACTATTTTTTTCCAGGTAGAATTCAAAGTTAGGCGTTAAATTTGAACTAAACTGAGATGACCCACAACTTTCTGGCATTCCACAAACTGACCTGTTTCCACCTGTTGATTGTACTTGCAGCCAACATCAAAGCTTTAGCCTTTTAGCCCGATTATCAATATCATCTCACATCGAGGTGTCTCCTCTGAGATAAAAATGAGCCTGCTTTAAGGAGTCAGGGAACTGTCAAGAGTATCAGTAATCTTCCTCCAGGTAGTAATTTACCCCTCAGTAACCTGATACAGGGAGGCCAGCTTTGAAGCAGGAGAGGATGGCGAGGACGGCAACTGCAGGTGCTGTTGAGGAGCTCAGTATGCACTCAGTGGTGCCAGCAGAGAACAAGACTGTACAACAAAACATATCACCCCGTAACGGCTTGGTGTTTGTGTGGGATTTGGACAGCCTTAGGAAACACTGAGGCTTCCTAAACTGAGATTCAGCAGCATGAATTTCATATCTGTGTTTTCTTGTTTCAATTCTGGTCTCCTAAGGCTTAGAGATTGATTAATGCTTCTCACTCTGAAATATCGATTACCTCTTTCTGTTTTTTTTTTTTTTAAAATATGTGTGATATGGTTTTTGTTGGTGTCCCCACCCAAATCTCATGCTGAACTGTAATAATCCCCATTTGTCAAGGGTGGGATGAGGTGGAGATAACTGAATCGTAGGGGAGGTTTCCCCCATACAGTTCTCGTGATAGTGAGTGAGCTCCCACGAGATCTGATGGTGTTATAAGGGGTCTTCCCCTTTGCTCGGTTCCCATTCTCCCTCCTGCCACCCTGTGAAGAGGTGCCTTCTGTCATGATTGTAAGTTTCCTGAGGCCTTCCCAGCCATGTGGAATGGAGTCAATTAAACCCCTTTCCTTTATAAATTACCCAGTCTCAGGTATATCTGTATTAGCAGCATGAGAATGGACTAATACAATGTGCTTTGGGAGAAGGAGAAAACCAGACTGGTGTCCCAAGATTAAAATAAATGTGGGATTTAGAAATCTTCTATCACACAGGTGCAGCCTTTATTATTAAGATTTGCTGCAGGACCCTGAAGCAACTTGCAAAACAAAATGTGTGTGAATGTGTGTGTCCATTTAATTTTGAAAGTCCTAATTCTTTAGGGTGCTTTTCAGTTTAAGGGTTTATCCTACAGGTTCAAAGAAGGTGTTCTCCTCTATGAACTTGGAAAGCAGGTCAGTGTACAGAGGTTTTAAGACAAGCTGTGCAATGCCAGCAAGGTCCCAAGGAACAGGGGTCTTCCCTTTCATCTTTTGTGTCTTACATAGTACTGGTTCCCCAGAAGACATCACTTAACAGGTGGCGAATACATGAAGGAGAGAATACATGAATGATTCATGTAATAAATGAGTGATGTGATCACAACATTCCCTCTGAAGTTCATCGCAGCTTCTCTGTCCAGTCCAGATGACCAAAGATGAGAGGAGAGTCCACTGTGTGCATGGCTAAGGGCCTCATAATCCCTCCCTTCCAATCTCTGCACTGGGAAGAGCCCAGGACCCATCAGCACCCAGACCAAAGCCTGCACCTGGCTGAGCTCCTTCCTATCCCTGTGATCATAGGCAGGTCAGTTACCTTCTCTGTGAGGTAGAACTAATACTGACTTTGACTTTTCCACTGGACTTCTGTAGCCATCCAAATGGTTGACCAAGGACTATGAAATATTTCTGGTTGATTTCTGGTTGTTGTTAATGTGTAATACAAAATTAATAAATGAAGCTCAACCTGTCCACACACCCTATAATATGCACTGGACATCTTATGAGACAAGTCATGGGAAAGGAGATGGGAAGGTATGGGCAGACCATGGTGGGGTGGCTGTCAACATAACCAAGGAACTCCAAGGGAAGAATCCAGCATTGAATGAGCACCACTTCTGCAGCAGGTGCCTCATCCACACCTTGAATGTCAGATTCTCCCTCGGCAACCACCCTGGGCAGGTGTTAGCTTCCTTTGCAGGAGAGGAGGGAGGCCTCCTATGCCAGCACTGTTAGATGATGCAGAATGCTGATGGTCTGGAGGGAAGATGCCCCACCTGCCCTCAGGGCCAAGAGGGGTAGCTCTGCAAGTCTCTTTGGCGGACACAAGGCCCAAAGCTCTGCAGAGTGGTGATTTCTGTCTCCTTTGAACATGTAAAGCATTTTCCCAGGCTCAAGACACCAATGAGAGCTGCGAGTCTATAGGCAGATGAATCATCTCCCCTGGCTGACATTTTAAGGAAAAATACTGTCCCAGAAGTGCAGACACAGCAGCATGCCCATGCTGGGTTCTCACCTCCAAGTGAGCCACACATGTGCATGGTACACACACATGTGCACGCACACACATGCACAAACACACACACATGCACACACAAACACACACATGCACCCACACACACGCATGCACACACAAGCACGCACACACACGCATGGGTAATGGCAGCGGGTGCTGTTGCCAAGCAATGCTGCCCCCAGCCAGAGCTTCTCTGGCAAGGTGCTGTTCCGCTGGGAGCTGTCTTAGTCCTGAGGCAGCTTCGTGGATGACCTGGCCCATCAGTGGGAAGGCTTGGCCAACCACACTGGCCTTTCACCAAGGGGACTCAACTGTGGGGGAATAAAAAAAGAAAGTTAAGCAGAAGTCAAACTGAACTGTGTGAGCTGGTCTCCAGTCAATCTCAACAGGGCTAGGGCTGGAGGAACATGATAAAGCCAGACCGAGGGCGTGGCTATGTCCTGGGGAGTGCAGCCCAGAGACCCCTGGATACGGCAAACGCTGGATTCACCGCTCTCTCTTTCCTGATGGTAAAAGAGAACTTGAGTCCCAGGCCATGTGGGATGGAGAGGAGAGAGGACGACCTGGGGTGACCGCCTGGAGCCTGAGACCCCACCCGCCCTAAGATTGTCCTCCAGGGCATTGAGCCAACTTCCTAGGCCACTAGCATCTCCTTCCCAATTTTCCCCATCAGTTTGATCTCCAAGTTCATTAGTTAGAAGAATGATTTCATTATTTCTCATGCATAAATAGAGTCCTGTAGTTGCTCAGGGACTGAGAAATGCCTTTATTGTTCTCTGAAAAATATTACAGGTTTGTGGGTTTCCTTAGTTCACAGCCAGGACACAGGGCTCAGCCTGGGCTGGCAAAGCAGAGTGCAGGGGAAGAAGAGGAATCACGTCCCAGTGGGTGGAGGTGTTCCAGGCACCCAAAGCTATCTTAGAAAATGACAAAGCCCCAGTACATCCCTCCACTCTCTTGAGGCCTTGGAATCACTGTTATCCATTTGCTTAAATGAAGGGGGCGGCAGAGGAAGAGATCAGTGGGGTATTTGGGTCCCTGTGGGTTTCTGTTTACAGGATAAACAAGGAGAGATCTCTATCCTGACCTGTAACTCCTTGACTCTGCTCTCAGTGCACCAGCTATGGACACTGATCTGGGGAGATTTTCAAGCTTAATATTCTTGCCACAGTTTACTGGGGGCAGGAGAAGAAATCCAGCACTGGGAGGCTCCTTGGGGGCTGGAGGGTGGGCTGGAGAAACCCAGGAGCTTGGGGGAGAGGCTGAGCCACTCAGGGCTGCAGTGTCAAAGGGAACTGGTTGCTGGCAGCTTCAAAAGTTGAAGTGGGACTTTTGCAGGAGAAAGCACATTCTGTGGGGGAAGGTCTCATGGTTTCTGGGCTCAACCCTCAGCCTGGCCCCTTCCCATGCCCCATGCTCTTCCTGGCACACCAGGGCATCCCATGTCTTCCTCTGCCATCAGTGCCCAGGTTAGTGACTCCCGAAGCTTCAGCTAGACCATTCTTGGAGCTTTGGCTGGTACAGCCAACAGCCTGCTAGGCAGCCTCCCTACCATGTCCCCAATATACCTAAACGCATATGTCCCAAACTAAGCTCTTCCCCACTGGCCTAGAACTGGTCCTCCCTCAGTGGTCCCCCTCTAAGGGAAGGGTCCACCCCACTATCCGCCCCTTCAGAAACCTACAGGGCATCCAAGTCTTGCTCCTCTCTCCAATCCATTCTCTGAACCCATCAGTTCCATATTCTTAATCTTTGGGAAATAATTGTCTTCCTTCCACCCCCATGAGACTCCTGAAGCTCATTCCCTGGTCTTCTTCCCTAGCTCTGCTACCACAGCTGCTGTAGCTCTTCCGGAACAGTGGCCGCACCGCCATAGATGGCTCATCTAAACCACACCTCATGGTCACTTCTGCCAGCTCAACCCCTTCACAGCATCTCCTGCCTCCAAGGAATACAAGAGAGGAATCCAGGCTCTAAACTCCTGCACCCTCCTTTCTCGTTGTTTTCCTCCTTTATGCTAAGTCCCAGCTACCCTCCTCCACGTGGAGTCCCCAGAACCCAGCACACATCCTCACCTGGGCTCTTTGCCCCTGCTGGTCCCTCTACCAGGAAGGAAGGAAGGAAGGAAAGAAGGAAGGAAGGAAGGAAGGAAGGAAGGAAGGAAGGAAGGAAGGAAGGAAGGAAGGA
>NW_012105997.1:1922780-1928612 GCF_000951045.1 Mandrillus leucophaeus | reverse complement strand
GAAGGAAGGAAGGAAGGGGAAGGGAAGAGAAGGAGGGAGGAAAGGAGGGAAGGAAGGAAGGAGGAAAGGAGACAGATAGAGAGGAAAGAAAGAGAGAAAGAAAGAAAAACAGAAAGAGAAAGAAAGCAAGAAAGCAAGCAAGAAAGAAAGAAAGAGAGAGAAGGAAAGAGAGAAACCAGCACCTGTGCACTCAGGCTTGCAGTTGTAGGGCATGGAGAACTCCAGGCCATGGAGTGATAGCGCTGCCAGGTGGGGCCCACAAGGGTGTGCTGGGTGCCTGGGTCCATGGAGGAGCCTCCCCTGGAGATGAGACTTCAGCTGCATCTAGACACACGTGACCTCGGTGACAAGGCTTCTCAAGAGAACTTCCTGAGGCGGAGGCTTCACAATGTGCTTGAGAAACACCCTCGCTCCTGCTGATCCCAGCTCTCTGAGGCCCTCCTCTGTGAATGACATCCTTGGGGACTCTGTGCTCCGGCATCTCCTGCACACAGGGACCCCTCCCCTGGCACCACCCTGGGGCTGCTCCCCTTAGCCGGCCTCCTCCGCAACCATGACGTGGACCAGGAGGAGAGCAAGTGATCCCTCATCCTTCCTTCAATCAGCAGAGTCTTGCGGTGGGCTCTGGAGCCACCTTACAAGCAGTCCCCAGTTCCCTGGGGAAAGCACCGGGGCTTGGAGATGCTGAAGAACTTGCCAGGGTCCACAGCCAGCACACCAGCAATCTGCTGTCACCCACCACTCACTTGCCCAACAGACATCTGAGGCTGCCAATGGGCCGGGGGCTGTTTGGGGGCACATTCAGCTGTGGGCCTGCTCTCAGGGCACTTAGATTTTAGAGGAAGAGGGTGGGAACAGAGACTAGACAAACCAAAACATAAAGTGCCTGGCATGCATTGAAAAGGGGCCGTAGGATAGAGAGCAGCTGGGGAGGCGAGGAGAAGGGGCATGAGGAGGGGCCCTGGCAGGCAAGGAGGAAGGCCTTGGGGGACAGCAAGGGGGGAGCAAAGTCCCTGAAGGGGCAAGCCCTCGCATCCCTTCCAAGGGCCAGCACAGGGACTTTTAGGTTACATCCTATGCAGAAGATGGTGAGAAGCACATCAACTGTTCCCATTCCCATTCCCATGGGCAAATCGACAGTAAGCTTCTGCCAGGCCACAATGTTGGCTCCTTTCTGGTAGTTGGTGTGGAATTAACTCCCTTGTATTAATTCAGATAGATCAAAAATACACATTTAACAAAAGGACACCAAAAAAAAAAAAAAGAAGAAGAAGAAGAACTGCCTTCTTTCGTAGAGTTCTGTTTGAAAGAACGATCATCTCATTGAGAGAATGTGAGAGCTGGAAATTTATGGGAAATCTCTATTGAAAAAGGACTGAAATGGAGCCTGTGAGAAATAATTGTTCAAGAAGAAATGTGAGCTTTTCCCTCCGGCCATGGGATGTTTCTGAATTGACCCTGCAAAAAGGCCATCGGTCAGAGCCTGTTAGGTGAAATGAATCCTTCCCAAGCTGCTGTAATCCCATCAAAGCGGAAGAAGGTGGGAAGGAACGAGGCAAATCCTTCCCCTCAGAGGTTAGGGAAGGAAGTCCTTTGCCCAGAATACAAACAAGTTTCCAGTGTAAGAAGGATTAAGCACGACTCTATTAACTTAATGCCCGCACCGAGCACCAGCAGCTGCCCCGCTCAGTACCAGAAAGCCTGGCAAAGCCTTTGGGAATGTTTTGTTTGGGGAAATTTCCAACTTCATGAGATTCTTCCTGATTGCTTTCTTTTAAAAAACGAATTAATTATAAAATGAGAAGTGCATGTTGCCTTGACTCCATCCGCCCTCCAGAGGGGCCGGACGGAGATTCCCCCTGGAGCCTGTGACAATCAATATCAAATCAAAACTCGTTATAAAAATAAATTAGCATGCAACTCCTAAGCACTGTTAACTGGTGGTTGTTGTTCTTTTCTTTAAAGTTCAATAAAACAATTAACTTTTACATCTCAATCTAAAAGCCCCACTGCTAGGGAGCTTGTTTTTCAAAGGCGATGAACTGAGTGGGAACTCACTAGATGGAGAGATAAATGAATCGCTCCCACCGGGGCAAAGCTGACAGCCAAAGACAGGGCTGCTGCCGCCTTGCAAGAGACACCTGGGCCTGCGCGCAGATGGTTTTGCTGGCCGGTGAACGCTCCAAATGAGTCAGACCTAAGGTCCCATTTTGGTTGCTGTTCATACAGGCACAGAAGAAAGAAGTTTGTATAAATGTCACTCTCTGAGACCGGCGAAGAGAACATTCAAAACTCAGCACAAGCACCAGGCCAAGCGTTCAGCTCATGCATTGTTTTGCAAGTTAATTACAAATGTGGTCCATAAACCCCCACTGCTGACTTGGGGGCCACTTTCTTTCCTTTTCTGGCCATAAGACACAGTGGGACTTGGCTAGGAGGAGGCACCAGCCTCCCCTGGGCGGGAGGTCACTTGTCTCAGGGTGGGAGGCCCATAGTGAAAGACCAAGAGGGACAGCCAGGGCCTCCAGAGCGGCCACCCCAGGCAGCACCCCATGGGCTGTGACTAGCAGTGAAGCTCGGGTCCAACCGTGGAGAAGAAAGGAGAGGCAGGGTGCTGGGAAGGCCACCTGGGCATGGTGCTGGGCAGCTTGGGCCAGAGGAGGCCAAGGCAGAGGGATGGGTCTGGGCCTGAGAGGTCAGGTGAGGTGGAGCTGGTGCTGCCTGGGGAGAGGCTGTGTCTGGGAGGCCCCTGGAGCCTTGTGTAGGAGCAGCGTCTGCGGGGAGGGCAGCTGAAAGCAGGAGTGCAGCGGATGCCACCCAGTGGGGTGGAACAATAGAGAAGAAGGCAGGTGCCCCAGGCAACTGCTTGATGTGTTTGCCTTTATGAGGGGCCCAGAGGATGCTTCATGGGGACAAGAGGTGCCAGTAGAGGGGAGAGGCTGCGGTTTTAGGGAAGAGGACCAGAGGAGGGAGGTCAGCGGGATTGGGGTTGGTCTGGAGTTCTAGGGGCTGCTCGTCTTTTCAAGACTTTCCTGACCAGACCTTCTGGAGAACCTTTTATAATTTCCACCTAGAGTTTTTCCAGAGGAGGAACAAGAGGTCATACGCCTCTGCTTTGGTGGGGACATCCAAGAACTGGCATGACCTGGGGGACAGAGCTGGGCCTGGCAGAAGCTGTGCCCCAGGGGAAGGAGGCAGGCCCTCGTCCCTTATTCTGCAGCTAGAAGGAGGATGGCAGGGCCAGGCAGGACACAAAGAGGGAAGAGCCAGCAGGGTCCATCCCCTTTAGGGGAGCGGGGATCTCCGGGCCCCCAGGGAAGGGCCATCCAAGGCAGTATTGACCATAATGGGGAGGGAGGAGAGGCTGGAAAGGAGGGCTGTGCATGACGGCTCCAACTCCTGGTAGAACCACACAACAGCTCATTGACAGCGGGTCTGTGAGCATTTAAAGAGCAACAGATCGTCGTTCAGAGGCAGTGTGGTTCCGTGGCAAGCAAAGCATTTCACTGATGCCTGCTTAATTTAGTCAGCTTACTTTATGCAAAAAGGATCCGGTGCCAGGAGTCCCCAGTCTGTCATGGAGGGTGGGGATGACAGTGTCCAAGAGCTGCAGATAAAATGCTGAGGGAGTGCTGTGACGGGGGCCCTGGAGGGCTTCGTGGAGGAGGTTGAAAGATTCTCAGGGCCTTCAACAATGCGCTGTGGAAGAATTTGGGAGGTTAGGATGAAATGGTAGGTGGGCGAGGCTGGGGGGAAAAGGGAAGATTTCCAACACTTTGGATCCACAAGGACACAACACGTTTTGATTTTTAAAATGGTTGTGGCTAAAATCAGCTTCTTGGTAACTTCATGAATGGGGATGGAAACTCTCATCAGCTTGGTGTCGGTGGTGGTGGCACCTTGGCGAGCAGGTGACCAGATGGCCTGAGTGGTGACGTTAACCTACCTGTTCAGTGGTTGTTGTCAAAGTGAGGCCTATTGGGAGAGGTTTGCATTTCTTCTTGGCTTCTAACACTAGGTGATGGCATCCTATGGTGCAGGAGGAGCTGGACAGGAAGACAACATCACACCTGGCCCTGCCATCCTCCGTCCCCAGAAGCCATGGTCCAGCAGGGAGACGCATGACTCATGGTGTTCCACGCTGAGTGGAAAAGCCATGGCAATGCGGGCACTGCAAGGGGTTTCAGGGTGTTCTGCATCTGTTTCTTAAACAAGACTCTCTTGTTAATCATGAACATTCCAGCTGCTTTTGTCAGAGTGTCCCTGGACAAGAGGGAGCCTAAGAGAGACTCAGAGATCAGGAGAAGCAAACTGGCCCACAGGTGGGACGGATGCTATGTCAGTGTTTAGGATCCAGGAGCCCTGCTCTCCCCTTAGAGACGGATGCAGTTCCACGCACACAAGCCCTCTGCTGTGTAGGGGACGGGCACCCCGTCTGCACATGGCATGCTTCCTCCTGCCTAGGGATGCGAACTGCCGTATTGGCAAAGATGGTTTGAAATTGAACAAGAATCCCAACTTAAAAAATATATATGCAGTTGTTCTTAGGTATCTGAGGGAGAATGGTTCCAAGACCCCCATGGTAACAAAATCTGCAGATGCTCAAGTCCCTGATATAAAAGTGTTGTATTTGCATAGAACTTACACAATCCTCTTGTGTGATTTAAATCATCTGTAGATTATTTATATATACCTAATACAACGCAAATGCTAAGTAAATGATTGTTATACTGTCTTTTTAGAATTGGTATCATTTTTCATTATTGTATTGTGATTTTTATTGTTTTTTAAAGTATTTTTTATCCTGGCAGGGTGCAGTGGCTTATGCCTATAATCCCAGCACTTTGGGAGGCTGAGGGGAGAGGGTCGCTAGACCCTAGGGGTGGAGACTAGCCTGGGAAACAAAATAAGACCTTATCTCTATCAAAAAAAAAAAAAAATGCTGGGTGTGGGGTTGGGCACCAGTGATCTCAGCTACATGGGAGGCTGAGTCAGGACTGCATGATCCCCAGAGGTCTAGGATGCAGGAAGCCGTGATCGCACCACTAAACTCCAGCCTGGGTGACAGAACAAAACGTGTCAAGGGAAAAAAAAAAAACCCATAAAACTGTTTTTAATCCAAAGTTGGCTGAATCCAAGGATGTGGAACCCGCAGGTGTGTAGATGGGCATCTCCCACAATGTTAAATCATCACTTACCAATGTCTGCTTCCTGATGTGGCTAAGTTTAGACACACAGGCAGGCTCGCACAAAAGATCCTAATGTAGAATAAACTGGGGGAAAACATCAGTTCAGCTAGATGGACAGATTCCTGGCAGCCTTAGTGTGCATACATGCGCTGTGACTGTGCAGGAGGGGAGTGGGAAGGCAGAGCCCCATGTGAAGGGACATCTTTGACAACAAGAGCATCTCCAAAACCACCTGGGGAACACACACGTGCAGCAGGTGAGTTTCAGTTTCCTCCAGCATCTCACATGCTGGAATGGTCCGTCCACCAGCTCTGACCCAGGCCCAGAGGCCTGATGCTCCTGCTGAGTGCTCAGGTCCTGGTGGCACAAGCCTTCCTCAGTCCTGCAGCCTTCCGAAAGCAGCGGTACCCAGGGCGCAGGGCTCCCGCATTGCACACATGGGCTTATGCTGCCCTCTAGTGCTGTGCTCTTGAAATAGCCTCATGGTTTTGCCACTTGAGGCTGATGCAGAATCTAGGGCCTCGTGGGTCCTCTAAAGAAACTGCCTCATTGCATCAAAATCAATGCCCCGCTGTTCTAACAGACACTCTCTAATGCCCCTTAATGAAACCCACACAGACAATCACCTATCTGTGCACCAAAT
>NW_012105997.1:1889718-1922682 GCF_000951045.1 Mandrillus leucophaeus | reverse complement strand
CATGGCAATGCGGGCACTGCAAGGGGTTTCAGGGTGTTCTGCATCTGTTTCTTAAACAAGACTCTCTTGTTAATCATGAACATTCCAACTGCTTTTGTCAGAGTGTCCCCGGACAAGAGGGAGCCTGAGAGAGACTTAGAGATCAGGAGAAGCAAACCGGCCCACAGGTGTGACGGATGCTATGTCAGAGTGTTTAGGATCCAGAGCCCTGCTCTCCCCTTAGAGACGGATGCAGTTCCACGCACACAAGCCCTCTGCTGTGTAGGGGAGGGGCACCCTACCTGCACATGGCATGCTTCCTCCTGCCTAGGGATGCTAACTGCCGTATTGGCAAAGGTGGTTTGAAAATGAACAAGAATCCCAACTTAAAAAATGTATATATGCAGTCGTTCCTAGGTATCTGAGGGAAATTGGTTTCAACACCCCAGAGTAACAAAATCTGCAGATGCTCAAGTCCCTAATATAAAAGTGTTGTATTTGCATAGAACTTACACAATCCTCTTGTGTACTTTAAATCATCTGTAGATTATTTATATATACCTAATACAACGTAAATGCTAAGTAAATGATTGTTATACTGTCTTTTTAGAATTGGTATTATTTTTCATTATTGTATTGTGATTTTTATTGTTTTTTAAAGTATTTTTTATCCTGGCAGAGTGCAGTGGCTTATGCCTATAATCCCAGCACTTTGGGAGGCTGAGGGGAGAGGGTCGCTAGACCCTAGGGGTTGGAGACTAGCCTGGGAAACAAAGTAAGACCTTATCGCTACCAAAAAAAAAAAAAAAAAAAAAAAAAGCTGTGTGTGGGGTCAGGCACCAGTGATTTCAGCTACATGGGAGGCTGAGTCAGGAGGACTGAATGATCCCCAGAGGTCTAGGATGCAGTAAGCTGTGATCGCACCACTGCACTCCAGCCTGAGTGACAGAACAAAACCTGTCAAGAAGAAAAAAAAACCATAAAACTGTTTTTAATCCAAAGTTGGCTGAATCCAAGGATGTGGAACCCACAGGTGTGTAGATGGGCATCTCCCACAGTGTTAAATCATCACTTACCAATGTCTGCTTCCTGATGTGGCTAAGTTTAGACACACAGGCAGGCTCGCACAAAAGATCCTAATGTAGAATAAACTGGGGGAAAACATCAGTTCAGCTAGATGGACAGATTCCTGGCAGCCTTAGTGTGCACACATGCGCTGTGACTGTGCAGGAGGGGAGTGGGAAGGCAGAGCCCCATGTGAAGGGACATCTTTGACAACAAGAGCATCTCCAAAACCACCTGGGGAACACACACGTGCAGCAGGTGAGTTTCAGTTTCCTCCAGCATCTCACATGCTGGAATGGTCCGTCCACCAGCTCTGACCCAGGCCCAGAGGCCTGATGCTCCTGCTGAGTGCTCAGGTCCTGGTGGCACAAGCCTTCCTCAGTCCTGCAGCCTTCCGAAAGCAGCGGTACCCAGGGCGCAGGGCTCCCGCATTGCACACATGGGCTTATGCTGCCCTCTAGTGCTGTGCTCTTGAAATAGCCTCATGATTTTGCCACTTGAGGCTGATGCAGAATCTAGGGCCTCGTGGGTCCTCTAAAGAAACTGCCTCATTGCATCAAAATCAATGCCCCGCTGTTCTAACAGACGCTCTCTATTGCCCCTTAATGAAACCTATACAGACAATCACCTATCTGTGCACCAAATTTCAAAAGATAAGCATAATGTCTTAGCGCTAATATAAAGTGGAAGTATAAGAACTTACAGAAAAGTAGCTTTTATAGCGTGGAACTTGTCTTGCAGTGAGCTTGACCTACACTCACCAGGAGCAGTTTCTTAAATGCCCACTCAGAGGCGGCGCTGCTTCCGTTGAGAAAGGCTGGTAGAAGGCAGGGCTGGCCAGCCTTGCTGTAAAGGGCCAGGTGGTGCATGTGCATGGCTTTGTGGACCATAAGCTCCCAGCCACACCTACACAGCTCTGTCATTGTAACGCAAAGGCAGCTGCAGACAGCAGTAAGTGAATGGGCGTGGCCACGTTCCGTCAAAACATCATTTGCAAAAAGAGGCAGTTGGCTAGATTTGGCCCAGACGATAATGGTTTGTGGATCTCTGGTCTAGAGCATCCCCTTCAGTTTACAGATTGGGAAACTGAGGCTCAGAGTAGGGGAGGGGATAGTGGTCAAGACTATGAAATTAGACCCTGAGCCAAGTCCACTGGCTCCAGCCCATCCAGCCCAGCTCTCGGGCCTGAGCTCTGCGGGTTGTGACTCAGGTGGTCTCTCCTCAGGTGTACGGGGGAGGTTTGGTGACCCCGGGGATGATCCCAGGAAAAGGAAGGTCTGTGTTGGGCTTTCTCTGACAACTGCAGTTCCCTCCCATGCCCTCCATCCTCCCCAGCTCTGATTCAATCATTCACTCAGGTCTCTGCCGAGTACCAACCTGTGTCTGCCCACCCTGCGGTCTTTCCTCCTGGCCAAGCAGCCTGTGCTGATCACAGTTCCCGACCCCTAGAAAATGAAAACAAAGACATGCAAATTACGTTATTAGATTTAACAGGCAGACACTCCACCAAATGGCTCTAAAGTCTCTTCACTCAGTCCCTCTTCTCGCCGCATGGTGGGATAGCAGATCCTGTGGTGGGCTCCAGCACTAGCTCCAGGGGTGGGCAGGTTGGCTCGTGGCCTCGTGGAGGTGGGGGACAGGCAAGCTGGGGTTCGGGAGACTCCTGGCCACCCAGGGCCCATGGGGTGGCCGAAAGGGCTGTGCTTGTGTGTGTTCTTATTCTCAAAGTCATTCACTGTAGCATCCCCTTGTCCCCACAGGCCCCTCTTCCCTGCAGGAGCTCTCAGGATGGGCTGCCCCTGCACCACTGGGCTGAGAGGACCAGAGCCTGGAAACTGTCTGTGGTTCCAGGGTTGGGGAAGCTTCTAGCCAGATGGGAGCTCATGAGGCCGGGACCCATCTCTTCAGCTGGGCTAGGAGGCCAGTCTGGTCCCAGCCTCCTGGCTGCTTACACTGTCCTCATCCTGGGGGCCCAGGCTAACAACTGGAGTCAGATCCCGGAAGGAGGGTGTCTACTGCAGATCTAGAGGTGTGGAGATGGCTCCTGCAGGGGCTGGGGCTGGCTGAGGTCAAGGAGTCCCTCGGGGCCAGGGAACAAGCACCTTCTACTAGCCTCTTGGAGTCCTGGAAATAGCAGACCAGGTCCCACAGGCCTGGGCACTTGTCTGGCCCCCTGGGTTTAGCCCCAAGATAAGCTGGGAAGGCTGCGGATTCCCCTCTGTATCCTGCTGCTGATGGAGCCTCTCAGACAGACCCAGCAGGGATCTGTGATGGTCACACTCCAGAAACCCAGGAGCAGCTCGGGGCTCTTTGAGGGGCTGTGTGGTGAAGCCAGGCGGGGATCAGGAATCAGCCGGGACAGGCAGGGAGGATCTGGGATTCTGGAGCAGGAGAAGTGGCCTAGAATAGGAAGGGGCCAGCAGGCCCAGGTCCAGGCCCCACATCTGATGGAGGGAAGCAATGCTGCTCCCCAGGGGAGTGGCCCCCAGAATTTCAGGGAGCATCTGTGTCTTTGTCTGCTTGGGCTGCTGTAGCAAAGGCCACAACCTGGGAGGCTCCAAGCAGAAAAAGTTTCCTGTGCCACAGTCACGAAGACCAGAAGTCCCAATCCAAGGCGTCTGCAGGGCCATGCTCCCTCCGAAGGCTCTGGGGGCGAAGCCTTCCTTCCCCCTAGGGCCAAGTCTGGGTGCTGCTTGGCTGGAGAGGTGTCACTACACTCTGCCTCGTCTTCACACACCGCCTCCTCCCAATGCCTGTCTTCACTCAGCACTCTCCTGTGTGTCTTTATGTCCCAATCTCCTTCTTATGCAGACACCGTCACATTGAATTGGGGGCCCACCCTACTCCAATATGACACCATCTTAAATCAGCTAATTATATCTGCAATGACCTTATTTCCAAATAGGGTCACATTAGCAAGTGACAGGGATTGGGGTCTCACCATCACTTTCTGGGGGATGTCATTCAGCCCACACCAGCGCAGCGCTCCCCAGACTCCCCCGAGTAGGGCAGGTGTTCCCCGGCCTCAGGTTCATCTGTGGAACACAGGCCCTGGGACACACCAGCTAACTCACGAATGTCTTTCTGGACAAATATACAAGGGTAGACTGGGCATGGTGGCTCATGCCTGTAATCTCAGCACTTGGGGAGGCTGAGGTGGGTAGATTGCCTGAGCTCAGGAGTTTGAGACCAACCTGGGCAACACAGCAAAACTCCACGTCTACAAAAAATACAAAAATTAGCTAGGCATGGTGGTGTGTGCCTGTAGACCCAGGTACTCGAGGGGCTGAGGCAGGAGGATGGCTTGAGCCCAAGAGGTTGAGGCTGCAGTGAGCTGAGATGGTGCCACTGCACTTCAACCTGAATGACAGAGCAAGGCCTTCTCTACAAGCGATCTCGAAAACCTACTAACTCTCACTGTTATGGGCAGGCTTCCAATACGAAGCAAGTCACATCTGTTCATCGGTAACATGGCACTGAAAGGCAAGGGCCACCTCTCGCTCACCTTTGTGTCTCCCGTGGTGCCTTGCAGATGCTGGTGGGCCAGTGGCTTGCCCCAGAGGCCCTGCAGGTGTTTCTTGAAGGAGTGGTGCCCAGGGTGGGAGTAGTCTGAGACTCCCCATGGATGAGCTTCTAGAATAATCTGTTTACTCATCCCTGTTTCTGAGGCAAATGTTTCATCCCTCAACAAAGGTTCCTTTTCTACCATGATGGACTGTCTGAAATTCAAAGCCTCTTCACTCCTCTGGTTTTCATCCTTTGTCAACAAAAGAGGTAAAATATTCGAGACTTGTTGGAAGACTGGTGCCATTTGCAGGTCTAGGAGGTGAGAATTGGTTGAGTTCTTAAGAAATCTAGATTTCTGCTCAAGCTCTTCAGAATAGTAAGTCTTTACCTTTTAAACAAGGATTTATAAAATTACCTTAGAACTGTGAACATGTTCTGGGAAAACATTAGAGGTGTTTTTAGATTTCTGTGTGTAATAATTCACCATTAATGTTATTCACAATGTTCTTTTTGCATAATATTCTCAGATTAATGAGATTATTTATGAGATTTAGCCACAGAACCTTGTCGGAAAACTAGACAGAGGATGAAAAAGGGGACTTTATAACCCAAAGCTGAGACAACAGCAACCAGCCACTGTTGGCTGGAGTTAGTCTGGCTTTTAGACCTTGGGTGGCTCAATTTTTTATTTTTCTGGACCTGGTTTGCTCGTCTGTCAAATGAACATAGTAGCAGCACAACCTTGCAGGGTTGGTGGTTAAATGAGAAACACAAGAAAGACAGTGGCATATGGAACAGCATTCTAATAACAGACTTCAAAGTCCAAATCCAGGATTGTGAAGGGCTTGGCAAGGGTGGAAGGGGATGGAACCAAGGAGGGGTACGAACTCGACTTCCACATATTCAGTGATATTGATTTCCTTTTTCTCCCTCTCTCTCTCTTTTTTTTTTTTTTTTTTTTTTGAGATGGAGTCTCACTCTATGGACCAGGCTGGAGTGCAACAACATGATCTCGGCTCACTGCAACCTCCACTCCTGGGTTCAAGTGATTCTCCTGCCTCAGCCTCCCAATGAGCTGAGACTACAGGCATGCGCCACCATGCTTGGCTAATTTTTGTATTTTTAGCAGAGATGGGGTTTCGTCATGTTGGCCAGGCTAGTCTCGAACTCCTGGCCTCAAGCGATCTACCCACCCAGGCCTCCCAAAGTGCTGGGATAACAGGCATGAGCCACCACGCCCAGCCAGTCTTCTTTTACGTAAAAAAAAAAGTAAGATAAATAAGAGGAGATGATCAAAAATACAAATTTCAGGCCAGGCATGGTTGCTCACACTTATAATCCCAGCACTTTGGGAGGCTGAGGTGGGCAGATCGCCTGAGCCCAGGAGCTTGAGACCAGCCTGGGCAACACGGTGAAACCCTGTCTCTACAAAAAATAGAAAAATTATCTGGGTGTGGTGGCACATGCCTGTAGCCCTAACTACTCAGGAGGATGAGGCAGGAAGTTCACTTTAGCTCAGGAGGTTGAGGCTGCAATAAGTCAAGATTGCACCACTGCACTCCAGCCTGGGCAGCAACAACAACAAAACAACAAAACAAATTTCAGTTAGACCGGAAGCTAAGTTCAGGAGTTCTATTGTGCTACATGGTAACTGTAGTTAATAACAATGTAGTATATTCTTACAAACTGCTGAGAGAGTACATTTTAAATGTTCTCACCACAAAAATAACCAGCATGTAAGGTAGTGCATATGTTAATTAGCTTGATTTAGCCATTCCACAATATATATCAAAACACCATGCTGCGCACCATAAATATATACAATTTTTACGTGGCAATTAAAAATATACAGGAAGAGAATATAACAGACTGTTAAGAATGGTTTTATTGAGATATAATTCATGCACATACATAATATGTACAATTCGATGGTTTTTAGAGGTTGGTGCAAAAGTAATTACCGTTTTTGCCATTAAAAGTAATGGCGGCCAGGGGCAGTGACTCACATCTGTAATCCTAGCACGTTGGGAGGCTGAGGCAGGTGGATCACTTGACAGCAGGAGTTCGAGACCACCCTGGCCAACATGGTGAAACCTCGTCTCTGCCAAAAATACAAAAAGTTAGCCATGCATGGTGGTGGACACCGATAATCCCAGCTACTTGGGAGGCTGAGACAGGAGAATTGCTTGAACCCGGGAGGCGGCGGTTGCAATGAGCCGAGATCGTGCTATTGCACTCTAGCCTGGGTGACAGAGCAAGACTCCATCTCAAAAAAAAAAAAAGAAAAGAAAAGTAATGGCAAAAAACGCGATTACTTTTGCACCAACTGAATATATATTCATAGATATGTGAAGCTGTTATCACAACTTCAGAACACTTTCATCATCTCAAAAAGAAACTCTGTGACTTTAGCCATCACTCCCCCATCTTTCCTTCTCCCCCCAGAAAACTGCAAATCTACTTTCTATTTTTCCTGATTTCCGTGTTCCACACATTTCATATGGATGGAATCATGGGAATGTGTGCATATGAATGGAACCATGCACTTTGTGGCCTTTAGTGTCTGTCTTCTTTCACCTGCCAGGACGTTCTCAAGGCTCATCCCTGTTGCAGCATATATCAGCACTACACTCCTTGTTCATCACTGAATAATACTGTATTGTATAGATAGATCACATTTTGTTTATCCATTTGTCAGTTGATGAACATTTAAGTTGTTTCCGTCTTTTGACTATTATGAATAATGCTGTAAACATTTGTGCATAAGCTTTTGTGTGGAAATGTTTTCAGTTCTCTTGGGTATACACCTGGGGGTGGAACTGTGGGGTGATAGAGTATTTGTTTAATGATTTAAGGGACTGCCAGACTGTTTTCCAAAGAGGTCATACCATTCTACATTCCCACCAGCAATGAATAAGGTTCTGATTTCTCCACATCCTCAACCACACTTGCTATCATCTGATGCCTTGATCCTAGCCAGACTCATTAGTGTGATGCAGTATCACTGTGGTTTTGATTTGCAGTTCCCTGGTAATTAATGTCAATGAGCACAGACTTTTAGTATTTTAAATTCTGAGTGATGGAAATACGGATGTTTGGCATGTTATTTTCCACATACTTATACCTTGCTTTAAATGTTTTGCTTACTATTTTGCTTAATAAATAGTAAGAAGGCTTAATCAAGGGAGGCTTGCCCAAGTGTCTATTACAGAGTAAGCCCTCAACAAATGATCACGATGCAATTGAGACAGCAGAGTTGGGTCTGAGCAGCCTTGTCCATGCCCTGGGGCCTGCCTCTTGCTCCTTACTAGGACAGCCAGGGCAATTCTCAACTCAGAGCCCCCAGCTCTGATGGTCCCCTGAGCAGCTGCCCTCCCAAGACAGAGTGTCATTCACTCGCCGTGCTTGTAGCAATGCCCCAGAAGTCTCCTAGAGCCTTTCCTGCATAATTACGATTAGCAAGGATTTTAAAATGCTCTCAGAGTGCATTCCCTTCCATGGGTCCCCACAACCTGCACAGTGCCACAGGCAAGTGAGGAAAAAGGACCCTTTGAAAAGGTCAGCACCAGGAGGGGGCCAGCAAGATGGTCTTCAGCAAGTCCTGTCCTCCTGACCAGGCCTCCTGAGCTCCCAGCACAGTCTGGCCACCCCTGTCCCTCAGAGCCTGGTCCAGCCTGACTCTGTACCTGGTTCTTTGCCCTTCCTTCTTTCCACAAAGATTCATCTGGAAGTGAGTCGGCTAAGGGGTTGCTCTGGTCATGATCATCTGCGGTGCCTTCTGCAATAGACTGAATGTTCATGGTCCCCTAAATTCATGTGAAATCCTGACCCTCAAGGTGATGGTATAAGGAGGTGGAGACTGTGGGAGGTGATTAGGTAATAAAGTCAGAGCCCTCATGAATGGGGTCAGTGCCCTTCTAAAAGAGTGTTCCCCCCCGTTCTCCCCACCCCACCCGCCATGCAAGGAGAGTGAGAAGACACCATGCATGAGCCAGGAATCTAGCCCTTACCAGACACCAAATCCACCTGCACATTGACCTTGAACTTCCCAGCCTCTGGAACTGTGAGAAATAAATTTCAGTTGTTCAATATTTCTGTCTATGGCACTTTGTTATAGCAGCCCACGTGCCTTCCATGTCACATGTACCATGAGCCAGTCCTTCCCGTGGACCTTGTGTAACCTCCTAACCACATCCCAAGAACACACTTCTGTTCCCATTCCATTTTACAGATGAGGAAGTTGAACCAGCCTGAGGGAAAACCAAGAGCATCTCTCTGCATCCTCTGGGACATCCTGGGATGCCCTGGGGTCAAAGAAGAGAGCCTATTGCTACTAAGGGCAGAACCAGGGTTGTACTTGGGAATGTGTGACCCCAAATCCCAGGTGGTTAAACTCCACTCTGCTACTTTCTGTAGAGCAACATCAGTGCCTGACAATGCACTTTTCAAAATGTTTCTTGTTCCTCTTCACAATCTTTATTTCAAAGATTGAACCCACTGCTCAACCTCAGCAGGAGAAGCTTGATATAATATCTGCCATGTCCCTGCCTAAGATGCCTGAAGGGGGAGGTACAAAAGAGCTGGTGGGTACACCAGAGGTCCCCAAGACCCCTGCTCCATTTCCCTTCTGAGCTAACCTCATGGGGAAGATAGCTAGGGCCTGGGAGTCCATCTGCAAACTTCCAGAAGGCAGAGTGAGAGGCTTTACCAATGAGGTAGGAGGTGACATTTTATTTTTGCGATAGACTGTATACTCATCAGCTCCAATGGGGAGAGTGTTCAGTTTTTCTGCCTTCTCCCAAGTCACCCACATAGGATGGGCCCGTGGCAGCTGCTCATCACAGGCACCTCCTTTGGGGCAGGCTGGACACCAGGCTGTTGCCACGGATGGCAATGCTAAATCCTGCCCCCAAACACTGGCTCTTTATTTACTTTGGTTGAAGGGCAACAAAACATGATTGTGTGGCTGGAATCAGGCAAATTACGAGCACTGTGTACTACAATTGGCAACATTCCACCCAGCAGAAGGTCTTGGGTGAGAAAGCGGGATTGTTCCTGGGAGCAGGTGTCCGAGGCGATAAGAAGCTCGTTTATCAATTGGCTTTTCCTGAGTCTCTGGTCTGTATGTTCCTCAAATGGAGGCAGAAGCCAGAGTGAATACTCTCATTCAGATTCGTGGGGCTAACAAGCTCTTCCATGCAGAAAATTCCTCCCTCTGTCATCACCCTTTTGACATTATGGTCCCTTAAAAATTAATGGCTGTGTTTTTCCATTGAAGGTGGCTGTTAGATTTCCTTTCTGCACAGATTGGGTCTCAGGTAGGGGCAAGGCCTGTACTTTGCAAGCTCAGAGTGCCAGTGGCTTAAACAAGTGGCCTCTGAAACGTTTTATCAATCTTCCTCCTGACTTGGGCAGAGATCATCCCTTCTGAACCTGCACTAAATTGTCAAAAAGTGATAAACAGCAGTGGTGATTTCTGAGTGACCAGGTGGGTCCTGGCCAGCCTGCAGACTGAGGGCATATGCTGGTGACTCTCTGCCTACTGGGGCTTCTCCTCTTCATTCACCAGTAGAATCTGTCCTCCTCTAAAGGATACATGCTCCCAAGTGTGGTCCATTTATTTTCCAAATGCCCCACCACAGTAAGCTCATTCTTTCTACTCACAAAGACTGACTGCAGTGCAAAGTGATAGTTAAGAACAACAAAATTCACTAGAGTTGCCCTTTCCAGATCCTTGTGAAAGATCCAATGTTTAGATCTGAAGTGAGCTCAGGGATCATAAAACTCTGTCATGTGAGGAAGAAAATGAGGCCCAAAGAGGAAGAGTCAAAGCTTAAGTTTGCATGGCCAGTTAGTTGGAAGTCCCGCTGCCTCTTCCTCCCACCCCACTCAAGAACCACTGACTCACTCTCAGATTCCCTAAAAACTTTTCTGCATAGTCCACATAGTTTTGCCAGAGATGGTAAATTCCTCCTCAAAGGGTTTGATTGTGTAACATCCTTGTCCTTGGTTGGGATGCCCATCTCCTTGTACTTTCTTGTTTCTAGCCTTCAAGCAGCCCTCCTGCTCTTGTTGTGCCCTGACTTGCCCAGACATGTCCGAACGTGCCTTGTGCTATAGTAGAGGGACCACTCCTACCCCCTCCCTCCCTTATAAATCACGTTTACCCTGTTTGGAAAAGTTTAAGTCTTAGCCAATTGGCATCAGCTGAGATTGTGAGATCCAACTCCAGCCAATGGGGACAAGACACAGAACCAAGGACTAACCGCATTAGGGATAAAAACCCCTCCCCTCCTTTGTTTGGTGTGCTCTTGCAGTGGCCAGAAGTGTGAGCAGCGCCCTTCTGCAGAAGTAAATTTGCCTTGCTGAGAAATCCTTTGTTTGAGTGCTCATTTCCCTTGCAACTCCAAGCTCTTGTTTCCAACAGTTTCCTTGGTGAAACTTTCTGTTCAAGTTCCCTATGATCTCTTTAGGTGAAAAGAGCCTTAACCCCCAAAACACAGAAAACTTTCAGGACCATCTTGGAAGACACCATTTGACACTAGAGACTGTAGTAAATTAACAAGGCGGACACCGTGCTGTATAGATCACAGTTTCAGCCAACATTTGCCCCAAAATTAATGGTTTCAGTGGTCTCATTTTATCCTGGTGGTAACCTCTATGGTAAGAGGTGGTTTGCGTTATTGTTCTTGTAACCAAGTATCCCCATTTTTTCTAAGAGATAGTTTAATTATTCTTTCCTCTTTCTTTTTCTCTTTTCTCCTTTTCCACACTTCCTACTTAGCTCTTTAGAAATGCAAATACAGCCTTTTACCTCCTTTTATCAGGCACTCCCTATGGGGCAAGTTCATCTAACAATGTGCTTGGGAGCTTCAGAAGCGAACTCACCCACCAGGAGGTTACCTCAAGAGATAACAGTAGATTTACAACTCAAAGTATGCATGCTCACAATGACACCAGCAGTCATCAGCTTGACTGCATCTACCAAGCTAACACATGGGCCCCAACTGCTCATTTCCCCCACTCCTGCCTCCTTCAACTCCCCCACAGCCACCCTGACCACATGTCATTCACGTTAGGCCCCCCTTGTAAGTGTTCACTTTCTGCTCCAAAAGCTGAATGGTATCCTTAGGCAGGAAGCTTATACTTATTCCCTTAAACCAGCTTTAGAATAAAAAAGCCACTTTCTTTATACCCGACCTCACTCTTGTTAATTGGACTCTACAAGTGGTGAGCAACTGAACCAGCATTTTAGTCACATGCTCTCAGTTTTGCAGTTGAAATCAAACCCCCAGCAAGCTTTGCAATTCAAAGTTTACCCCTTTCCTATGATTCTGGCTAATGCTCTAAGACCTCCAGACCTTATGATGAGTGAACTGATTTTTCCCATTTTCTGTTCTCTTCCTTTTTAAAATGAAAAATGTTGATTACTATTTCTAAATATAAAAGTAATGCATGCTAATTATGACATCATAAGAAATGCATATTTGGTCTCAGTCCCTGGTTCCTGACACAGAGCTCCTGAACTGCAAGAAATAAATTTCTGTTGTTTATTTATAACTTCCTGGGTGATAGGGGTGATAGGTGCATCTTTTGTTATGATATTTGGTCTTAGTCCTTTGCTCCTGACACAAGAACATCTAAGACCTTTGGAATCTCCAGAATGATAAGTGTCTTTTCTATGCTAATGAGATGACTGCTGGCTGGGAGCCCATAGGGTCGCTGCGGGATAGGGGTGGGTCACCAGAAAGACCAAGGCCTGATGAGTGAATTAGGACCTTCAGCCTCACCCCCAGCCTCCAGAGAGGGGAAAAGGGCTGGAGATTGACTTAATCACCAATGGCCAAGGATTTATTGATCATGCTTTCATCAATGAGGCCTCCGTAAAATCACTGCATGATAGAATTCAAAGAGCTTTCAGGTTGGTGAGCTCACCGAGGAGCTGGGAGGGTGTTGTGCCTGGAGACAGCATGGAAGCTCCTCTTTACCCCACCCTCCTGTACCTTGTCCTATGTGTCTCTGCCATTTGTTCCTAAGTTGTATCTTGGTAACAAACTCATAATAGGGAGTAATGTGTTCCCCTTAATCTGTGATTCATTACAGCAAATTATCAAACTAGAGGAGGGGAATGGGCGAACCTCTGATTTGCAGCCAAGATGGAGAGAAGTGTGGGTAACCTGCAGACCCATTACTTGTGATTGGTGTCTGAAGTGCGGCAGTCTTGGGAGGGTAACCTCTTTAATTTGGGGAGTCTGCCCAGACTCCAAGTAGATAGTGTCAGAATTGAATTAAATTGTAGGACACCCAGCTGTTGCCCCCACAGAATTGGGGTATTTGCTGTGGATAACTACACATTCAGTATCAGAAGCATTGTGTGAATATAGAGGACTTTTGTTTTAACAGGACAGTGTTAGGAAAAATTCAACCCAGTACTCCTCACCACCCAGAAGCACCTGTGTTAACAATCTGACTCCTGCGTTTTTCATGCAACATCATATTGTACGTATCATCTCCTCAAGTGTGATTTCCAGTTGCTTCGTCATATCCTATGCATGGATATAACCACATTCTCCACATCTCCAACCTCCATAACTGTCATTCTCCATAGAAACAGAGTAAAACATGGAAATTAGTTTCAAAGGCTTTATTAAGATACAGATTCTCAGTTGCAAAATGGAGACCATCTTGGGATCCTAACCTTCCTTTTATAATATTGTTCCAATTGAGTTCTATGTTATGACATAACAAAAACTAATTTAGAAACCTATTTGCAGGTTAAAAACAGTTCCTACTTACTATAGAAGACTGTTTATCTATTTCAGTTATGTGAGCCTTCTCAAAACAGATTTAGGAATTGCCTCGGAAGCCCAAGGTGGCAGCCTGAATGGAAACAAATCTTACAGGTAGATTTATTTAGTTTTTGGAATCAGCCAATTCAGAATCAAGACTGTGACTGAATTGTGGAATGCTATCTGGGGACAAGACTCTCAAGGAAGGGGGCTGTTTTCCTGTGTGGCTTGAAAACTGGTTCAAACAGCAGTTCTCAAAGAGAAGTCCCCAGGACAGGGGCCAGAATGTCCTCCCCCTCGCACTTCTAGGACAATCGTCTAGTCGTCCTTCCATCCCTTCCTCTAGGATGACTTTACTACTGACTCATCCAGACAATTGCTCCCTCCACTGGGCGCTTGTGGTACACTATCCTTATTCCACTATGCCTTCATCTATTTCCATATTTCTGGCACTCAGCATAGCACCTCACCCAAGAAGGGTGCCCATGCATTGTTGAAAGAAGGGATGGGGCCAGGAAGCTCAGCTGGGTACCGTTATGCTCACACAAAACTAGAACCAGCAAATTAGAAGTGGGGCATGGTCTTCTACAAATGAATGTCTAAATGGTGGAGAAATAAACTGAAAGAAAAAACAAGCAGCAAGAAAAGAGAGCATTTATCTGGAAAGGAAAAATGCAGAAACTAAACAAATACAGAGATCTGAGACCATTGTGTGTAGAGTCAAATAGTCCAATGGGCACGCTAGTCATCTGGAAGCCCCTGTCCTGGCAGAGGGTAGACCTGAGTGTTGCTGGTGACAAAGATAAATGGTCACCTTGGATCAAGATAAAGATGCAATTTAAACACATTATAGTTTTTCTTTTTTTAAGTCTTCTGTAGTTTGAGGAGTCAATACAATTATTCCTCCCTCTTTCCTAGCCTCTTTTCCAGCATTCAAAGATAGAAACAAAGAAAATTATGGAATACATCAGCCTAAAACTAAACCTACAGGAAGGAGCCAGATCCTTCGGAGAGCCTGCAATAAGCAGATTTCCTTCAAGATAAAATGAAGTATTTTATGCTACAGGGTCTTTGGGTAGCCCTCCCACTGGGAGCTTCTGCTACAAGAGAACCTGGCTTGTGCATTTAAAATCTAAAAGCAGGAGGCTTTACATTTGCTGCACAGCTTGCTTCCACACTACTGAACACATTTCCAGATGATGCAGGGAAAGCTCTTGAAGATTAAAAAAAATTACATGTGATTACAAACTATTGTATAACTTTGAATTTTTGTAAAGACATAATGGAGCCCTTGAAAAATGAAAAGTTTGCCAGACATGGTGGCTCATGCCCGTAATCCCTGCACTTTGGGAGGCTAATGGGTGGCAGATCGCCTGAGGTCAGGAGTTCGAGACCAGCCTGGCCAACATGGAGAAACCCCATCTCTACTAAAAAATACCAAAAAAACAAAACAAAACAAAACAAAACAAAAAACCAAAACTAGCCGGGCATGATGGTGTGTACCTGTAATCCCAGCCACTCAGGTGGCTGAGGCAGGAGAATCGCTTGAACCCAGGAGGCAGAGGTTGCAGTGAGCCAAAATCATGCCACTGCACTCCAGCCTTGGTGACAGAGTGAGATTCCATTTCAAAAAAAAAAAAAAAAAGGAAAGAAAAGTTAATTCCAATTCAAAGAAAGAGTCCAGGACTGGGCATTGGCATGGTGGCTTACGCCTATAATCTTAGCACTTTGAAAGGGCAGTGCAGGAGGATAGCTTGAGGCCAGGAGGTTGAAGCTGCAGTGAGCCATGATTGCACCACTGCATTCCAGCCTGGGTGACAGAGTGAGACTCTGTTGAAAAGAAAAGAATCCAGAACAGCTATGGCCAACAGATGTATATTCAGCAACCTCACTCATTCTAAGAAGGTCAGCTTCAGGGAGTATATTTACAGACCAGGTGGAGCAGGGCCTTGGGCTGGTTAACATAGAGACTGGTTGTGCATGGAGGTGCATTGCTGATGGCAGAGTGAGTCTTCCAAAGATTAGACGCAGGCCATTTGGAAGTGTTGACATTTTAAGCTTTAGTGTTGAGGACCCACGAGATGATGAGATTATTTTCTCTAAATCAGTGAATAACTATTCAAATGATTTTTAATGGTGATATAAACTCCAAGTCATCAAGCTAATTTGAGTTTTTGGCTCATCTCCATTGATCACCTTTTGAAGAAGGGACTTTTTCCCAAGTCTAAGAAGCTACCCACAGGGAAGTAAATACTACCCAAAGAAATAGAAGGTTGTCTTAAAGATTCAGAACTTTTTGGATTCTTGGAAATTCTATATCAAAACCTAACTGATGGGAAGACCAAAACCAGGTGTGTGACATTTATTTAATAAACTAGATTTGCCTGATTTATTATAAATTGCCTGCCATTATAAATTGCCTGACTTATAATGGCAAGGTTTGGGTGGGAGGCATCTATAGCATCAGGTCTTAAAGAGTGGTCCCAGACTCCTGGGGGCTCCTGAGATGACACTGTGAGGTCTGCAAGATCAAAACTATTTTCATCACAATACTTAGATGTTATTTCCTTTTTTGCTTTGGGGATACTTGAACAGATGGTGGAAAAGCAATGGTGGGTGAGATGGGTTGACCTTACCACAGTATCAAGGCATTGGCATCAAACTGCACAAGTTGCCACTGGGGACATCACCACCCCATACTTGGAGGAGAGTGGATGATTTCTCTAGTGCTATCAGTGGAGTGTTGAAGTCCCCCACTATTATTGTGTTACTGTCTATCTCTTTTCTAAGGTCTAATGGCAATTTTTTTTTTTTTTTTAATGAATCAGAGAGCTCTGGAATTAAATGCACATATATTTAGGATTGTTATGTCTTCTGATTGAATTGGTCCTTTTATCATTATATAATGTCATTCTTTCCTGTTTTTACTGTTGTTGCTTTAAAGCCTGTTTTATCTGGTATAAGAATAGCTTTTCCTGCTCACTTTTGTTTTCTATTTGCACAAAATATCTTTTCGCACCCCTTTACCTTGAGTCTATATGAACCCTCACATGTTAGGTGTCTCTCTTGAAGACAGCAGATATTTGGTTTGTAATTTTGTATCCATTCTGCCAATCTGTATCTTTTAAGTGGAGCATCTAGGCCATTTATATTCAACATTAATATTGAGATGTGGGTTACTGTTTCAGTCATTGTGTTGATTGTTACCTAGTAACTTTGTTTTCTCCATTGTATTATTGTTTTGTAAATTCTATGCCCTCAGGAGTTTCTGTTCTGTGTGTATCAACCTTTAGTTTCAAGATTTAGAACTCCTTTTAGCATTTCTTTTAAGACTGATTGAGTATTAACAAATTCCCTCAGCATTTGCTTGTCTAAGAAAGATTTTATTTCTCTTTTATTTATGAAACTTAGTTTTGCTGAATACAAAATTCTTGACTGACAATTATTCTGTTTTGAGGAGACTAAAGATGTGTCTCCATTCCCTTCTGTCACATAATGTTTCTCCTGAGAAGTCTGCTGTTAGTTTGATAGGTTTTCCTTTGTAGGTTACCTGGTGCTTTTGTCTAACTGCTCTTAGAATTTTTTCCTTTACATTGACTTTAGATAGCCTGATGATTATATGCCTTGGTGATGTCCTTTTTGCAATGAGTCTCCTAGGAGTTCTTTGAGCTTCTTGTATTTGAATGTCTAAATCTCTAGCAAGGCTAGGGAAGTTTTCCTCAATTACTTACTCAAATAGGTTTTCCATACATTTTGCTGTTTCTTCTCCCTCAGGGATACCTATAATTCTTAGGCTTGGCTGTTTTACGTAACCCCATATTTCTTGGAAACTTTGTTTATTTCTTTTAATTCTCTTTTTCCCTTTTTTTTGGTCTGATTAGGTTAATTTGAAAGCCTTGATTTTGAGCTCTGAATTTCTTTCTTCTACTTGGTCTAGTCTATTGCTAAAACTTTCCACTGTATTTTGTAGTTCCCCAAATGTGTCTTTCATTTCCAAAAGTTCTGATTGTTTTTTCTTTAAAATATGCCTCTCTTTAGAAAGTTTTTCATTCATGTCCTGAATTGTTTTTAATATTTCTTTATGTTGGTTTTCACTTTCCTCTTGTCTCTCCTTTAATAACTTAATAATTTATCTTTTGAATTCTTTATCTGGTAGCTCAAAGATTTCATCTTGACTTAGACTCACTGCTGGAGAGTTAGTGTGATCTTTTGTGGGTGTTTTTAGAACCCTGTTTTTTCATATCACCAGAATTATCTTTCTGATTTACTCTCATTTGGGTAGACTATTTCTTGTTATGATTTTTAATTAATTTTTTATTTGACTGGATTTAAAACTTTTTCCCCTTGAGGATGTGACTTTAATGTTTAAAGTTTACTTTCACCTAGCTTCAGCTCTGCATACTTTCAGTGGCAAAGACTCTGTATGAGTTCCATGTTTACGGAGAATCTGTGTGTGATGGATTTCTCAGATGCTGGATGTACTAAAAATGTGTTGTGTGTGTGAGCAGATTCACTGTCTCATGTGGGGCTGGAATGGCAGTGGTCTCATGACTATCTCATTCCCCAGTGGTGTGCACTTAAAAACAAAATCCCCAGTATTTTATTCACTAGGTCGAACAGTTCAGGCTCCAGGCCAGTAGGAGGTGCCCATGGGTTAAAAAGAAAATGGCTGCAGCTAGAGCAGGTGGAGAAATGCGATATCCCAGTGGTGGGTGGAGGTCCCAGCTCTGACAGAAGTGACTGAGGAAGCTATCAGTAAAGTGCACTGGGTTCTTTTCAGGGAAAGGTGAGGGATCCACCATAGTTCTCTTTCCAGGCCAGAAGGAAAGTAATCCACCTCCCAGCCCACTCAGCCTGGCCTGGTATTCCAGCTGTTCAGATCAGACAGGCAGCTCTTATTTGTCAGGAATACTGATGTTCCAAGTAGAGAGGGATTGGATTGTGAATCTCTATCTCTCCCATGCAAGCCTGATCCTGGAAGGGAATGCTGTGAGGATGCAATCACCCTACAGTGTTTCAGAAAGGCTGTCAACTAATACACCCACACCAAGCTCCTGTGGGAGAAGCCCCCACTACCTCTGCTGTGGTGGCCAGGAGATGGAAGAAGTCCCCTTCTCCAAGACCATTCACGAGTACCAGGGCTGCCTAACTACTTGGGTAGAGCAACAGACTTTCCCCACCAAACCCGGCACTGCACCTGTGCCTCTGCTGAAAGAAACTTCCCACTCGTGGAAAGTTCTGGCACCCAAGACCTGCCTTCTGAATTCCTTTGTCTCATAGGGTGCTCCCTTAATGTGTGCACTCCTGCTTCCCTAGGAGGAGCAGCCCCTGAGGGCCAGACTACTGTGAATGCTGCTGCTCCTCTGGGTCTAGCCACCCAGTGGGGCTGCCACATTCCAGGCTGGTGCTAGGGATATCTACAAGGGATCCAGTGATATGACTTGTCTAGTCTCCCAGCAGCGGGTACCAGCACCAGCTCTGATGGGGGTGGCAGGGGAGAGACACAGACTCTGAGATTTTCTTGATTATAAATAGCTTTAGCGTGTTGGCTTTTTCAAAGCCAACAATAGTAGTAACGTGCTAGGCACATGGAAAGACTTGACATCTGGTTAGCCAGGGTGATGCAGGCAATGGCAGTCGTCGAGTTTGCATGGAAGTTTTCTTCTTCCTGAGTAATATGTTATTGTGCCTGCAGATGCTGTAATGGATGATGTCGGCTGACCACCAGCCAGGAGGTGGCATTTGCAAAAGATCACCAGCTGAGGTGGTAGCGATGGGGTTGGTGCTTGCCTCATGTTACCCACGGGAGGTACTCTGGTGTCTCCGGCAATGGGTGGGGCCCCGGAGCTCCCAAACATCCCTGTCCCTTGTGTTTACTAGGGCAGGTGAAGGGGCAAAGCGGGTCAGGCTAGGTCAGGTAAGTCCACGCTCTGGCTCCCTACATGCAGGCGCAAGCAGTGTCCTCAGTGGGAGATGAGAGGGCAGTTCTCTGGCTGCTGGGATAGTGTTCCAGAGATGAGTGTGGCTGCCGCTGCTGCACAGAAAAATCCGCATGGGGAGTGGGGAGGAGCAGGTGGCAGTCAGTCCCACTCAGCTCCCACACACTTGGTAAGGCGGCCTCACATCCGTAGGGTTCGGCCAGCAGCAGCGAGCTGGGTTCCAGGCAGCCTGCTCTCAGAACTCAAAACCCCCCAGGCCATGAGCCTTCCTGATAGAGACAGAAACCTGGCTTTCACGCCTCACCCCTCCAGGTCCACCCAGGAAGCAGGGGTGCCAGCTCCTGCATCCGTGGCCATAGCACACTTCCCACTTCCCCCCGGGTTCAAGCCAATGGGGTTTGTCCCTACTCGAGATTATGTGGCAAAGCTCAGTTGGAAGCTTCTCTCACCCTGTCACCACCACCTGAGTCGGCTGGCAGACTTCCACAAGGTCGCCTGTGGGATGGGATCAGGAATGGCTTCCCTCCATTGCCGCTGGAGCCTGGGAGTGCCCACAAAGCCTGTCCCGATGCTGCTCCCTCCTCTGTTCTCCCCACCATTCACTAACTCAGCTCCAGTGCTGGGCAGGGTCACAGGCTTCTGAGGGTTGCAGCTCCCCGTGGGAGTGAGCGTCCCGGTGGCTGTCTCTCCCCTCATGCTCTGGAGACTCAGTCTTCCATCTGCTTCACAGAATAGGCTGCTGCCCACCACTTCTTTCAAAGCGACTATGGTTTCTTTCTGTTTCTGTTAAGTTCACGTGTTGCTCTTGGAGAAGAGTTTACAGCGTGACTCTACACACTATTTTGTCTTTCCAAGTGGGAGAGGAGGGTTAACTAACGATGCCTCCCATCTGCCAGCCTGGCGGAAGGAAAAGGTTCATTGATCTTAAGACCAGGACCTATATAGGAAGACAGAAAAGACACTGGTCAGCATGTAGTGATCAGTGAAAATGGTTACATTTGTAGTCAAAAGGTCAATGTTTGCCAGTGTATACACCACAAGAGTCCTGCACACTGGGTTACTCAAAATGAGACGGGCCTGGGGCCAGCAGATGGAGGCCAAGGTCTACTGCTGGGATGTGCACTTCAGACTATACAACCCTTTTGTACACACGCAGGGCCACTGCCAGGCTACAGATCCCAGGTGTGCCTCAAGGAGACATTGGCGGGTAAATCCGCATCAGAATCTCTGCTCAGCCCCTCCTTGGTTGTGGCATGGTGGGGTCACCACTTTGCCAACCCCAGCCTTAGTGGCTCATCTATCAGATGGGGTTAACTATAAAACAACACACGCTTTTGCTGTGAGGATTCAACACAATCTGCTGTTTGCAGGGTTTGGGACAGGCACACCCCCGAGGCCTGGCACCTGTGGCTGTGGTCTCTGCTGCTGAGACAGCCTTAAGGACTGGGACCCCCACTTGGACCTCCACTCTCTTCTGGGGGACGCTGGGAGGCTCCACCATGTCCCTACACTGAGTAAGAAAAGGAGAAGCTTCCCCCTATGGGAACAGTGACTTACGAGAGCTGAACGTGGTGCCAAAGTGGCGTGCTCCAAGAGAGCCAGAGGTGCAGGGCATTCCGCGGGCCAGGACGAAACCAAGGGCCAGGACAAAATGAAACGCCTCCCTGCCACTTGGCGGGAGGGGAGTGAGAAGCAGGAGGGGTGTTCTTTCTGACAGTGATTTTTCTAAAATGAATAGTCATAAAATATAATTCATTTCTTCCTCAATTTTCCCTTTTTACTAAACATCTGAACATTTTGAAAATGAAACTTTCATGGTCTGAAACCTGTCACTAAAACAAATTCCTTTTTTCTTTTAAACTAGGACATTGTCTGAAATTCTAACCAGTACTGTCCTTATTTTTCAGGGTCTTTGGGCAGCGTGAGGACATATGTCAGCAAGAGCATAACAAACACAGAATTGGCGGCCCTAACAGCGGGGAAAATAGTACCTGTGTATCCACGGCGTCCTCACTGCCACCCCGCATGGGGCATTCAGGTTTCACAGACATCCCTTACACCTCAGGCCCTTCTCCAGTGCAGCTGTAGTAAACCAGCACCCTGGTTACCAGCAGTGCTTTATCTTCTATTTGAAGAATCACAAAGTCCCCCTCTGGGTAGGTGTGGAGGGCCATGCAGACCCCACCATCTCCCACTGGGGTCAGCACCCAAGCTCACCTAAGGGTTCATATGAAGCACATTGGATGCCTTTGCCTGAGCCAGCCGCCTCTTTTCCTTCTGAATAAAGAAGACCCATCATGAGACCCACAAACGGGGTGATGTGAGTCCTTACCTCCTCTGGGGCACACCAGGAATGCCACACTTCCCACCTGGACACAGTTCTGGGACCAGGGGCCACCCTTCCTTCCCTTCCTGACACTACCCAAGCACCTCTCATTGGCCTGATACACACAAATTATGGAAATGAATCAAACACAGAAAGAAAGGACTTGGAGACCTGTTTCCATTTGGCTCTGCCACTTGTCGGCTTGAGTTCCTGGGCAGGTCTACTAACCCCTCTGGGCCGAAGTGGTTTGTTTTTTACTTGTTTGTTTATAGGACAGCAGAATGAGTGTGGCCTGCAGTGGCTAAGGGTGGTGACATGGGTCCCACCCACAGTTTCTACTATGTTCTAGGGACTTATGGGTCTGTGAAAGAGGGGGCCACCCTGAGCTGTCAAGGGCACAGAGCTCCTTATTAAGGCTCACTCACAACAGGCCTGCAAGCTAAACCAGCTCTTGTGATCCCATTGCATGGATGATTAGAATGAGGCTGACTGAGATAAAGTCACTTCTCTGAGTCGTGAGTAGCAGATCCTAGGCAGCGTGACCCCAGAACTTCCCAGCTTCATCCTGCACTGATTGTTGATTATCTTACTCATTCATTTATGTATTTATTTTTCATGAGGAAAGATGAGCTCAGAAGTAGGCAGTGACTGCTGGTTTCTCACCGCTGTCTGTGGAGTGTCAGAGCAGCCTACGCATGTTCTCAAGTCCTGGGAGGCAGAGGCGCCTAAGGGGTCAGGGGATGAGGACCCGGGCTAGAGAGCTGGTCAGTTGTTATGAGGGATCCATCCTCTGCACCACTGGCTGACGACTTTATCTGCCTGAGGCCCCTGAAAGTTCTCAGTGCTGGGTCTGAAGAGTCCAGAGGGGCGCAGGGACCAAGGGACCCCAGCTTCTCTCTACACTGGAATTTCAGGGTCAGAGGGCCCCTGACTCTGAGCCATCCCTGCCCCCTACACATCTTGCCTGTTGTCTGGGTTGTAGAAAGGCAACAGATTAGTCAACCAGAAACCTGCTGTGAGTCTACCCTGAATGACCGGTTCCAGTGTAAGAGAAGGAGGGTTGCTGGGTAGGCAGGGGTGGGGAAGGAGTGCCAACTCTGCTTAGCACCTGCTGCCCTTTGCAGAATCTGCAGGGTCCCAGGCCCTCCAAGAGGCTGAGCAGCCTCAAAAGGCACGAAGCTGCTGGCACGTACCTGCGACTCCACCGGCAGCATACAAGGGCATCACTAGTGCATGGCCATGTGAGGCAGGCTGCAGGATCACTAGGCGGACCCTGAGAAATATCATATCCAAGGACGCAATGCTCCCATCCTGCCTAACCCACAGGGTTTGTTGAGATGATCAGACACAATTATAATGGCAAAAGCAAAGCTCACCTGGAGGTTCCCTCCTGTACCCCAGTGCTTTGCAAACACTAACTCACTGGCTGAGCCCAATCAGTTTGACAACAAAGTATTGATTTCTCTAAAGTTATCATCATAGACTATATGAAGAGCATGTATTTTACACAACTTACTTATTTTGCAAATATGGATAAACCTTGTAACCCAGATCATCATAACAAGACCATGTGGCTTCATTAGAGTCATACAATGTTTCAAGGGTCATAATATGACTAGTTCAGACCCCTTCAAAATAGTGCTTCAGGCAAATCCATTCACCAAATGTAAAACAATGTCCATTTATTAAGTCATTTTAAAACAGCAAATTACTATTCATTGTGTAATGAATTGTTGCCTCACTATGCCATCCACCCATCTTGTAGGCCGAGGCATGGAGGTGTTCACCCTTCCGCACACCCACCTGTGCTTGTGAAACGCACACCCACCTGTGCTTGTGAATAGCATTAAAGCCATTTCTACAGACTTTGAATGTGTAGTTTCATTATCTTCTGCCTTAAAACACATAAAGGAAACCGTTCTCTTCGTCTCCCAAATTGTGAAATAGAGTTCCATTTACCTGCTTCCCACGTTTTAAAGGTCATTTGTGATATAAGTACTAAGAACATGTTTCCCGCTAAGGAAACCGCGCTCTGCTCCAATGCTGAGGCGAATAAATGCAGTGCTCTTTCCACAATACACAATCATTCACACAAACACACGATGTGAGTGCCTATTTAGCAATTGTTTCTGTGGGTTTGTTATCTATAGCTGTTTCCTCTTCATTACTTGTTCACATTATTAAAATCTGATATAAAATGCAAGCTTTCAAAGAATGTGTTTCTAGATCCAAAGAATTTAGAAAATGCTCACTGTTGATCAGATTTTTACAAATACATTCAAATTTAATATTAAGAGTAACTTTGAATAAGTAGGACTTTAGGGCAGAATGTGATAGAGAACCGACCTTTCAACGAATGAGCACAATTTGTGACTAAGTACCTCTTTTAAATGGAGTTTAGCAATTGCTTTCTGAATAGCTGTCTTAACTGTCCAACAGTAGCTCTTTGGGGGCGGCCCCCTTGTTTGGCCTTTTGTTGGCGCCTTGGCGGTTTTCTTTTGTGTATTTCTTAAATGAAAAATATTCTTTCTAAGACAGTGTTAAAAAATAATGAGTAAGAAGGTCATTAATCCCTGGTAGCTTCATAAATGAGATATTCTTCTGCCCAAAGAGATGCTGCTCTGCAGATCACACCCAGGAAATTCTGCTCCTTTTGGCCCTAGTCCCATCAAGACATGCAAGGTGATCATTTCAGAACCCTATCAGTGTTCAACCTGGCTAACTTGTGAACTAGTCAAGCGCAAAAGATTCTCAAAGTGATTTTCTGGGAAAATAGTCTACTGGAAAGAAGGTCAGATCCATTCTGTTGCCTTTAAAAAATTTTCCTGGTTGCCCACTGGCTTCTCATGAAACCGGGAACCACCCAATCTGTTCTCAAAGGGCTACCCTACCCCATGCCCGCATTCCACGTTTGCCCTGTCTTTGACTCAAGGAATGAATGCCTGCAAGCCACGGTGTTCCAACCCATTTCTCCCTCAGTCTCTGGCTGGGCAGGAGCCTGCTGATGGATGACACACCCCCATCAGACCTGCCACACCCGGGTCTACACCACAGAAACTAAGGCTGTTGGTTGACACGGTGGTTGCTAGAACTTGCTGCAATGTTTCATTTCCATTTTGACTGAATTCACCACAATCCTATTAAACCAAAAATATAATGTTTAGCCTCTTTACCATATAGACCACAGGGCTATCATTTTTCTCTTTCTCTGATCTTCTCATTTCTATTCTCTTTCTGACCCAAACCCCATCTTAGAATCTCAAAAATGTGTTTGAGGATCACATATAATTACTTTTACCCACCATTGGGTTTGAATATGCCAGCAACTGAGGGTCCAGAGAACCAAGTCATTTACTCCAAAGTCTCTCTTTGCCTCCAGCACTTGGTCCTGGAAAGGTGAGTTCTGAAACCCTCTGTTCTCAGAAGTCTTCATGTATAGAGTAGAATAAAAATACCTGGTCCCTCCTGAGGGGAATGAGATCATAGGAGCTGAAGTGCTTTGAGATACTCAAAGAAAAGAAACATGACACAACCTTTTATTATTTCAGATCGTGAGACCAGGTCAGAAGGGTCGTTACGCTCGTCATGATGCTACTGCTTTGAAAGCCACACAGACGGGCTATATTTCCCATTCATTTTCCCCAACCTTGTGGGAGAAACTTTTCAGGAGTACAGCATCAATGAAGAATACAGTGTCACGAAACACAAACACTGTCATCAATGACAGTCACGTTACCATGCTGAATTGTCCAGAGAAGCTGACCAGTTACTACTCAGGGCTGATGTAAAACAGAGGCAATGCCAAAATGAGGTGAAAGAGAATTCAGAATAAAATTCCGTCCCTTGGAGCATATTCCATCGGTTTTCTCTGCTCCTGCTTCCGCTGGTATCTGGCCTTCTGGTAGAAAATGATGATGGTTACAGTGACTATATTTAGAAGAATGATGAGCAGTATGAGCCAGAACGAGTATCCGTAACTGTGGGTCGTTCCTTTACTGGCGGTTGTCGGGTAAAGCATGTGGAACAACTCTTCAGAGAGACGGTTGGACTGTGTGTTCGCCACAAACAGTATCATGGTCACAAAAACGGAGGATGCTGAAAAGAAGATGGAGTTTCATGCATGGCATGGTGATACAGTTTTTAATGTCACTTATCTTTACGGAACACACATCTGTGGGTATGTATTGAATATCTGCACGGGAGTTTACACTCTTTTAAGCACTAGGGAGAAGATACAAAATTGTAAGACACAAACTAGATGTCTAGGCATAGAACACTAAAGATTGTGCACGGCTGTGTATGACCAACAGCAAACATGCTGACTCAAACGCTTTCAGAAGTAGTTGTGCAACTGGTCTACCAAACAGGGCACTTCCTAGGTGGTGAATGCAGTAGTAGTGTGCTGAATGAATGAGTGAATAGTACAGTTCAGAAAGAAGCTGTATAAGGAGGTCTGGGAAGAGCTGAGGAAGGACAGGGCATCACAGATGGATGAAGCTGCCTCAATAAAGACCCTGGGTGGGCAGTGGGCCTGAAGCATCTGGGACTGTGAGATACAAGCTCAGCTGCTGGGGAGAGGTCCCAGGGTCCTAAGAACTGGGTACCGAGACTGGGCTGCCCTGCGAGCCACAAAAATGCCATCCCAGGAGCTTGAATCTCATGGCATATGATGCCGCTGGCAAGAGTGTCTAATCAGGAGGGATCTCCTTACAAAACTCATTAGAGAAGAGAACTTATTGTACGTTTCTGTCTTCCCTTTTTTATTCTTCACAATATCCTTCACTAGAAAACATGCTTTTTTGTTTGTTTTGAGATGGGGTCTCACTGTCCCCTGGGCTCTGAAGTGCAGTGGCATGATCTCAGCTTACTGAACCTCCACCTCCTGGGCTCCATTGATCCTACCACCTCAGCCTCCTGACTAGCTGACTACAGGCACATGCCACTATGCTTGGCTAATTTTTTGTGGAGATCAGCTTTTTCTATGTTGCCCAGGCTAGTCTCGAACTCCTGGACTCAAGTGATCCACCTGCCTCGGCCTGCAAAAGTGCTGAGTGTGAACCACTGTGCCTGGCCTTAAAGAACATGCTTCAGTACAGACTTGGGAGAGCCATTTTTGTCTAGTTAAAAGCATGTAGTTCTGGAGTCAGAGAGAACAGGATTGGAAATCCTAGCTAGGTGAACTTGGACGAGTCATGTAGCCTTTCTGAGTTTCATTCCTCATCTTCCAAAGGAGATGAGATAGAAACAAACAAACAAACAAAAATGTAGATTAGGGCTTTTACGGTTGCCTAGGGCTGGAAGTGGGCTGGGAGGGGGTGATAGCTAACGGGCATGGGGTTTCTTTTCAAGATGATCAAAAGATTCTAAAATTGGCAGTGGGGAGGCTTGCACATGTCTGAGAACATACAAAAAACCATGGAATTGTATACTTTAATGGGTGAATTTTATGCTGTGTGACTCATGTGTCAATAAAGCTGTTAAAAGAAAGGTTGTGGAGGATAAGGATGCCTATGTTCCAGGGCCTGTGATGAGGCCAGTGAATAGGCTCACCCAGTGAGGTTTGATGTGCAGAGGGGGCCGCCAGGGGATCCTGGCCACAGAAGCCCGTTGAGACTCTGTCTGCCGCCACGTACCCGGAACTCAGTGGACATCAAATGTATCCTGCTATAACCCACACCTAGGGAAACCTTCCAAACGGTCCTTCAAAAGGCCTTAATTAGAGGGGCTTTGTATGAGGAGAATGTTTTAAACGCTCCTTGATGACAGACCTTCATCCTCAACATAATGGTTTTATTTCTTAATAATTTGTCCGAACAAAAGCCCTGGCCCTCTGAAGCTCTCCGGGTGCCTCACGGCCTTAATTATCTTTCATTTTCCTCTTGTGAAGTTTCTTATAAAAGCTTAATCATAAAGGGGCAGGATGAATATAGGCTAAATGCTTTTTTCCAGAGCGGGCTGCCTAGAACTTTGATTTGAATCGGGAGGGGCTGACACACAGACACAAAATGCCAACCTGAGTCCCCTTTAGTGACGAGATGCCCAGAGCCTCTACCTGCCAGGCTTCTCCAGCCTCTGGGACAGAAGGACTTACAGGGGCTGGAGGAAGCCCCGGGGTAGATGAGGAGCTTCGGAAGGCTCACGGACCCTGGCTTCTGTCCTGGTCTGTGACCCTCGGGCCCCGTGACCTACTGATCCCTTTCTGCTCTCTGGGTTCCCCAGTTGAGACACAAATGTATTTGGAACAGGCGGTCTGCAAAGTTCTCTCTGGCTCCAAGCTTCTCTCCGTCGACAATTTTATCCCCTGAGGTCAGGATGCAGCCTCATCAGGTCAGTGTGGTGCAGAGGGTAGGCTGAGGTCAGAGGTCACGGGAACCTAGGAAGTGAGACTGCTATTTGTCTCCTCAAAGCAGAAACTGCTTCTTTCTATCAGAAACAAGCCAGCAAACCCATTTCCTTCCCTACCCAACATCTGCTGGCTAAGCAGAGGTTGTTCAAATCCAGCCCCTAGGGGTTTGGAGCAATTCCTTTTGGCCCCAGGACTCCCAGAGGTCAGTCTGATCGTGCTCTCTCACAGCCATGACCCAAGGCAAGAATTAAGGCATCTCTGCACACAAACCCTTCTGCAGGCTGAGCCTCCTTGAAACTGAGAGTTTCAGTAAGTTCTCCAACCCTCAAAGCTCCTGTGAAGAAAATCAGGGCCCTCAAAGGGTTACCTTGGGCAAAAGTCAGGCCTATCAAAGCATTAGGGTCAAGAGGCCTCAAGGGGCATTTAGAGGAAGCCAAGCTGTGCGAGGCCTTCTCCTAGGCAGGCAGCAGAACGCAATCTGCTCCTTCCACATCAACCTCTCAGGCTGCTTTCTGCCCACCTCACAGCCTCCCTCTGTGTGTTAGAACTTGCCCCTGAGCCAGGAAAGGAAGGTGGCAGGAATTCCCTCTCTATCCAATAATTCTTTGTGGATAGGAGTAGGCAGGGCTATGGGGAGGCTGTCTGGCCCCTGTTTTTATTCCCAAACATGCATGAGGCCTCTGCTATATGCAAAGCCAGCCCATACTCCACTGTGGAGGAGCAAAGATGTGGAAGCCACAGCCTACGGAAGAGGTGGCAGACTTTGAACCCTGCAGGCTGCAGACACAGCAATGCTGGGCCCCTGTGGTTCGGCCGGCGCCACACCTGGCCCTCCACTCTGGCCCTGGTTCCTGTTTTCCCTCCAGGAACGCAGTCTTCCTTCCCCACTCACCCCTGTGGCTGGGGAAGGGCCGACTCCAGCCCCAGCTCCAGGATGGGCAGGTAGCCTTAGTCAATCAGTGGATGGCTTGGGGAATTCAACCCTGCTGGCCACAGAGATTGGTCAAGGGATGGGAGAAGGGCAATGCCAGTGCAAAGGAGCCCAGGACTTTCTTTGAATTTGAAGGAAATGAGAAGTTTTTTTCTCCTGGGGCTGCCACCATCAGCAATGAGCCCAGAGTGGCCAGCAGTCATCTTATCTTCAAGAGGATTGATCCAGCCAATTAATGAATGATGGAGTCAACACCGAGGATTCCGATAGATGGAGCAATGGCAGGAAACAGTCCTCATGACACGGGCCAAGACCCTAACTCGAGCTGTGTCTGAAGTCACTGCTTCTCGTGCTTTCTTAGTCACATCAGCAAAAGTAAAAATAATCTATCTCTTTGCCCTGGCCATGGGTACCAATTGGTTTACCTTTGGTTTTGGTTGACAGGGGTGAACCATCATCATGCAAGTAGCTTGGGCAAAAGACTCTGGCATTCAGGTGAGTATATCTGATTTTGTAACAAAGTCCCTTAACCTCTGACACTCAGCTCTGCTCTAAGAAAGAGAAGCAGTGATATTCATTCTACAGGACTGTTGTGCCTCGTCCACAGTGGCTGCCCATTAAATTGGGGGATTTATTTGTTTTTACCACCAAGCAATACAAGCACAGAAAGAAAGAGCCAGTCACATATGAATGTGGTTAAACCAGCCTGACCCCAAATCCTCGGAGCTGGGGTGTGATTATGTAATGAAACCCAGCCCACCTGTAGTCCTGGCTTAATGCTTTTCCATTTTAAAAAGCATCCCTCACCGTCCTACCTGTGCTGCGCTGGGGCCGGTTTTTACATCTCAACTCCACGTCAGTGATCTCACATTGGGAGTTTGAAAACGGTCACGTGGCTGTGCTTACACCATTCCAATCACCAGGGCTTTTTTCTCTCTTTGTTTCTCCCCACTGGAGAGCCAGTTGTTCATATTCCTCAGCACATCTCTACTACATGGCATGGAGCTGCTGGCCTCCTCCAGCCACCTGCGCCTGCCTCGTGGTAAGGATGACACTCAACGGAGGGACAGGATGATGCTGCTCTCAGCCCCTCCTTTCAGGCTTCCTGACATGTCTGATATCCAGAGCCCCCTTCTTGTGCTTGAAAATTTCAGGCCTGTGTTAAAATGTGTCACCTGAAGCTTATGTGAAGCCACCCTCAGAAATCATTTCCTTAGGACAGGCTTCATTCCCAAGGTCCAGTTGCAATGATGGAGAGAGGGAAAGAACAGGGGAAACCTGGCTGCCTGGGGGGAGCAAGGCCCTGAAGGCAGCTGAGCAGGGCAAAGAGGCACTTCCCCGGCCCTGCTCTGGGCAGATGGGCAGCCGCAGAGCCCTGGCAAAACCCAGTGAAAGCCAAAAGACTGTGAGTCAAAGCTGGGACCCACTTCCCATCTGGGCTCCATCCTCCCAGCACCACACCCATGAAACAAATAAAATAACCAAGCAACACCACCCAGCCACACCCCAGGCTCACAGGTAGCCCACAAGAAAGGTATTGCCCCCAGATTCTCTTATGTGCCATTATCTGTGGCTCTGTGGCACGAGCATGCAGAGATGTCATGTGTGGAGACTAAGTGGACTCTTGCCATGTGGAAGAGGAAAGAGAAGGAGGAGTGTGCCAGTGTGCTCATGTGTGTGTGGGTACACACATGGGTGTGTGTATGCGCATGTGTGTGTGCATGTGTATGTGTATGCACATGTGTGTGCTTCTATATGCCACACAGAGCCTAGTTTGGAGTTAAGCACATGGCAGGAGCCCGGTCAATATTTTGTTGACTTTTGTGCATTTTGACTTCTTACGTTAGAGTCTCAAAAGCAAAGGCTGGCTTGTTATAAGTCTCCTCAATAGTGCATTTAAAACAGAATTATATTTCCAGAGATGCTTCATAAACACTTTGGATTGACAAAATAAACCCCAGCCCTTAGCTCATGGGAGGTCCTCATAGTTTCCTTGGTGTAAACGTGACTGTATGTTCATGCGTGTGTGAGAGGTGGAGACACGGGGACAAGAGGGATGCGGTCCTCTGCAGAGCACCGGGTCTCACAGGGCCACTCACCGCTGAGCCCGTTCCAGGTGTACACCCCCATCGGCCCCAGGAACGTCTGGTAAGGGTTGCTGATGCTGTTGTAGAAGGTAAACCCAGAGCTCAGCAGCGACGTGAGCAAACTCAGGACCAGGAACAGGATAGTCACCAAATGCAGAGTTTTTTGGGAAGAATTATTCAGTATCCCTAAAACTAAAATAATGTTTTGTGAGTGCATAGCACATAATGCAAATACCAGCTCTGGGCTGGCATTCCTCCCCACCCTACCCTCTTAGGTACTTGAGTTAGCAGTTGTTGGATGTCAGTAGAGGTATCAGGAACCTCCAAGTCATGCAAGAATAAGACCTGCATTCCCCACAGGAGGCTGGTTGTTGAATCAGTGGTTGGATGGGTATAACCGCGACACTACAGATAACTGGATATTGAGCCTGGTTTAGAAGTCCCCTAGGAGAGAGTTTGCCTTCCTGGATACTGGCAGCAGGGCTGGCTAGCCTTCCCATTATGAGCTCAGGCTCCGTCCTTGCCAAGGTGCTTTTCACAGTTTCATCAGTGCCCCTGTTGCTCTGAGCACTAACTCGGCTTCCACTTGAAGGCACTCACAGGGCGGGTCACCCTGAAAACTTGTGCACTGTGAGAATCCCATAAGCCCTGTGGTGTCTGGGGTAATTCCATGAGTCAGGGGTGGCATCAGCAGAGAAAAAGCTAAGAAAGGTGACCAGGAAAGTGGAAGCTGAAGGCTGACATAAGAAAAAGACTTCTGTTAGTGCAAATCGAGGTGTGAGTCCTACCTCAGACTCCACTTTCCTGGAGACAGAGAGGACCAGATGCCCACAGGGCTCCAATGCTGGAGGCAGTTGGGAATTTGCCCATGAGTAAGCCTTGACTCTGCTTTCCAAGGAGAACTCTTCTGAATCCTAACAGCATTGCATGAAAAGTACATATTTCTTAAGTGCAGAGTAGCTCCAGGCATAGAAGGACACGCATAAAATGAAGCAAAGGTGCCCTGGCTGTCAGTCCTGGGTTCCTGGTTTTGCAGGCTTCTGACCCCCACCAGCCATATCCTCCACCTGCTCTTTTGTGGAGGATGCAAGGCCCAGGCACCACAGGGGTGCACTTACATGTAAGCCCAGCCCAGCCACGGGCTGTCAGGGTGTGTGAGGCCCTGTGGAGGAGGCCAGTACATTAAACAGTGTTTACAGGGACGTTCCACGAAAGTCACCAGGACATGGGAGAAAGTGATTTGGGAGAAAGTTCTGAGTCACAGTAAGGCCACAGCAACATCACTGGGAACAGGTGGGTCAAAACAAATGAAAGTCTCTTTCTTTCCGTGCTGGTTTCTCTGAGCTCCAGGGAGGGAGCCTTGGAGACCTCACATCTTTATCTGGAGCAGCTTGAAAGAACAGAAAGCGAAAAGGCCAGGAGGATCTCTGGTTCCTGGGCCTAGGGTGGTATTCCCTCAGCGTATGCCCACGGATCGAAGGTCAAGGAGTTCCTAATGGAACCAGAGAGTCACAAAGAATTCAGAGAACAGGCATGGGAGGTGGGAGACCCCAGGGTGCTGTGGGCACCCATGGGAGGGGCCACCAAGTCCCCTCCCCTTTCCCTCCCCGCATCACCGTAATGATTGAAAAATTCCTCTTTATGCTGAGCCCAAATCTGCATCTCCACAACTTAAACCCAGGGGTCCTAATTCTCCTTTGGGAATCATACAAAATTCTCTTGCTCCTTTCCTGCCTGGCAGCCTGTCCAAATATTTGAGGAGGGATCTAAATCCCAACATGATTAACAGCCCACGTCTCTGGAATATTCTTTGTTGGGTGTGACTGCAGAGTCCCTGACAGCCTGGCCCGCTACACATACTTTATTCTGACTCTATTTCTCTTTCTCTTTTTTTCTCCTTTTTTTGGAGACAGGGTCTTGCTGTGTCACCCAGACTGGAGTGCAGTGGCAAGATCATCGCTCACTGCAGTCTTGATCTCCCGAGTTCAAACAAAG
>NW_012105997.1:1888417-1889668 GCF_000951045.1 Mandrillus leucophaeus | reverse complement strand
AGCACGTAGGACACACCTGTTCAGGGGGACAGGTCAGAGGCTGCAGCTGAGTCACTGCTGAGTCACCATAAGGGGAATCGCTTCCCATCCCACACTCGCCAGCTCCTCCTGGACGCTAAAGGGGAAACTCCGAGGTCTATCCCAAAGTTTGCTGGGGACTAAATGAACTCACTCCTTAGCAAAGTTTGGTAAGCAGTAAGAAGTAATTTGGTTACTTAACTAGAAAGTAGAAACTTCACTGTTAAAACAAAAATAAAAATTAAAAAATTAAAAAAGCTGTGTCCAAGGCCCCTGAAGTGACTTGCAGTATTTTTCTGCTTCACACACTTAGTAAAATGGATATTCATTGGTAAATGGTTCACATTCCATTTTTTTTTTCAGAGTAAATTAGAAAGTGACAATTGAATTTAGCTTTGTTTGTGACTTTTGGTAAGGTCTAATGATGTGACTTTTCCAAAGGGAGTCATTTGGGGCCTGTTGACTCATATTTTCTGCATCTTAAGGTGACAATTCATCTTGATTCTAACTGCTGGATTTTAAAATTATTTTCCGGCTTTCTGAATTTCCTGCCACACAGGTCTGACAGCTGTATCTCCCCTCCAGCTCCTGGCTCAGAACTTAGACAATAAAAGCTGAAAATTCAGGGAAAGTTATCAAGAATGAAATGACAATAAACTTACATAGCATCTGACAGCTGCTCTCTGCCTGAAAAATTAGCAAACACATTCCGTTCTTTTTCTTCCTTTTAGGGGGCAAGCGTGTGAATCAGGAAAGCCACCTCACAGGTGGCGCTAATTGTCCCAGGAAACAGCCAAGAACAACGTGGCCAGAGAGAAGAGCGCCTGACCCGCAGATCCCGCAGCTGGGAGGCAGAAGCGTGCTGCTGGGCAGTGGATAATGGGTGCCGCTGGGAGCCGTCCGGACATCCGGGCTCCCCACGCAGGGAAATGTAACCCTTCAGGCCCCACTTGCCATCTGCCTTTTGAGTTCCGGTTCTCGGTAAGTCCTCGGACATCAAGGGAGAGCCCATGGCTTTGTGAGTGGATGGGTGGGAATTACTGTGACTCCCTCCATAAACACCTGGTCACCAGGGAGCCTGAACAGGGCAGCTCCCAGTACCTGAGGGAGGAGCTCGTTCTATCAGCAGATCTCCCAGTGTGACCTGGTAGCTCTCCCAGGGAGCCCAGGCTGGTGCCCCAGCCTCTCAGAAAGTTGCCAGGGTTCCTTGGGGAGAAGTGGCCTGAGCCTGGG
>NW_012105997.1:1872758-1888367 GCF_000951045.1 Mandrillus leucophaeus | reverse complement strand
AAAATTTTTTCTTTTTGAGTTGGAGTTTTGCTCTTATTGCCCAGGCTGGAGTGCAATGGCATGATCTCGGTTCACCCCAACCTCCGCCTCCCGGGTTCAAGCGATTGTCCTTCCTCAGCCTTCCAAGTAGCTGGGATTATAGGCATGCGCCACCACGCCCGGCTAATTTTGTATTTTTAGGAGAGATGGGGTTTCTCCATGTTGGTCAGGCTGGTCTCCAACTCCCACTATCAGGTGATCTGCCCGCCTTGGCCTACCAAAGTGCTGGGATTACAGGCGTGAGCCACCATGGCCAGCCTTTTAAACAATTTTCTGTAGGGACAGGATCTCACTATGTTGCCCAGGCTGGTCTCCAGTTCCTGAGCTGAAGTGATCCTCCCTCCTTGGCCTCCCAAAGTGCTGGGATTACAGGCATGAGCCACCACACATGGCCAGATAGACACGGGGCTCCCAGTGAGACCCGACACTCCCCTTGGACAGGAGGATATCCTCACTCCATTTTTGAACCTCTTAATTCTATCCGTTCACTATTGTTTTCTTTTTTGGCTTTTTAATCAGCAGTGTTCTACGAGGAAGAAAAGTTTCCTCCCACTGAACAGACAGTGGGCATGAAGGAGATGTGGCCGGCAGCTGGCAACCAGGTGCCTGAGACACAGCCTCAGGGGCTGCTGGCAAAAGGGTCCTGTGGTAAAGACCCTCATCCAGAGAGAGCGGGCATCCCAAGTGGTGCTGGTCTCAGGGTAGAGCCTCCTAGACCAGGAGTGGGAGAAGCCCCAGAAGCAGCAGTGACAGGTAACCCAAGGGCCCTGGCTGCAAGGGAGAGTGAGAAAGTGCAGGAAAGAAAAGGGCAGGAGAGAGAAAAGGGCAGGAGGAGGGCAAGGTGAATATGCCTCACAGCGGTTGGCATGGCCGCATGTCCCTTGAAAACCCATGGGAGAAGGCAGCAGACCAGGAGACGACCGGGCAAGCCTCAGCTCAGTGGCATGAGGATGATGGCTTCACCACCGTGGCAAGGGAACATACTGCTCCTCAAGTGGAACTGGGGACTGTGAGCAAAGTCCAGCTCGCACAGGTACAGCCTACTTGAGCTCAATGATGACTGGACTATTTTGGAATTTCTGCTAATAACTCATAGAGCATGGTGAAATTCTCAGCATAGTCTTGGGCTATGCATCCCAGGGAAGAGCTCTAGCGGGGCATGGGTCACACCAGCCACTGCCTGCTGCCTGGGTGGGGATGGCTGGGACCTGCTGGGCCTGCCTTCTGGGTGAGTGGGATGTGGCCACCTGGGCTGGGATGGTTCCCATCCCTGACCTCAGGTGACGTCTCTTGCCTCTGCCTATTGTTCACTGTGGAGGTGCAGTGGATGCGGGATTCATATTGCTACAATTTAGCACACACTTGTTTTGAAAGTAATAGAGGATGACACCGGAAGAGAGGAGGAATAAAACTACAGCACGTAGGACACACCTGTTCAGGGGGACAGGTCAGAGGCTGCAGCTGAGTCACTGCTGAGTCACCATAAGGGGAATCGCTTCCCATCCCACACTCGCCAGCTCCTCCTGGACGCTAAAGGGGAAACTCCGAGGTCTATCCCAAAGTTTGCTGGGGACTAAATGAACTCACTCCTTAGCAAAGTTTGGTAAGCAGTAAGAAGTAATTTGGTTACTTAACTAGAAAGTAGAAACTTCACTGTTAAAACAAAAATAAAAATTAAAAAATTAAAAAAGCTGTGTCCAAGGCCCCTGAAGTGACTTGCAGTATTTTTCTGCTTCACACACTTAGTAAAATGGATATTCATTGGTAAATGGTTCACATTCCATTTTTTTTTTCAGAGTAAATTAGAAAGTGACAATTGAATTTAGCTTTGTTTGTGACTTTTGGTAAGGTCTAATGATGTGACTTTTCCAAAGGGAGTCATTTGGGGCCTGTTGACTCATATTTTCTGCATCTTAAGGTGACAATTCATCTTGATTCTAACTGCTGGATTTTAAAATTATTTTCCGGCTTTCTGAATTTCCTGCCACACAGGTCTGACAGCTGTATCTCCCCTCCAGCTCCTGGCTCAGAACTTAGACAATAAAAGCTGAAAATTCAGGGAAAGTTATCAAGAATGAAATGACAATAAACTTACATAGCATCTGACAGCTGCTCTCTGCCTGAAAAATTAGCAAACACATTCCGTTCTTTTTCTTCCTTTTAGGGGGCAAGCGTGTGAATCAGGAAAGCCACCTCACAGGTGGCGCTAATTGTCCCAGGAAACAGCCAAGAACAACGTGGCCAGAGAGAAGAGCGCCTGACCCGCAGATCCCGCAGCTGGGAGGCAGAAGCGTGCTGCTGGGCAGTGGATAATGGGTGCCGCTGGGAGCCGTCCGGACATCCGGGCTCCCCACGCAGGGAAATGTAACCCTTCAGGCCCCACTTGCCATCTGCCTTTTGAGTTCCGGTTCTCGGTAAGTCCTCGGACATCAAGGGAGAGCCCATGGCTTTGTGAGTGGATGGGTGGGAATTACTGTGACTCCCTCCATAAACACCTGGTCACCAGGGAGCCTGAACAGGGCAGCTCCCAGTACCTGAGGGAGGAGCTCGTTCTATCAGCAGATCTCCCAGTGTGACCTGGTAGCTCTCCCAGGGAGCCCAGGCTGGTGCCCCAGCCTCTCAGAAAGTTGCCAGGGTTCCTTGGGGAGAAGTGGCCTGAGCCTGGGCGGGCACCTTTTTGTCCTCTATACTCTCCCCTCCCGGTGTGGTGACATCCCTCGGGGCAGAGGATGAGCCTGAGCCTGGGCGGGCACCTTTTTGTCCTCTATACTCTCCCCTCCCAGTGTGGTGACATCCCTCGGGGCGGAGGATGAACACTGCTCTCCAGGAGACTCTCCTTATGCGGACAGGGCAGGAGTAGTAAGGTGGGGGCTCTTTATGAATTCTGGAGAAATAAACTTCATTTGTTCTTCTCTTTGCAATTCATTAGTTTCTGCAGCAGATTTATTTTTCTAATTATTTTTAGCCTGGACTAATGGTGCAATGTTGAGCTCCCTGAGAACACGTGGAGGTCGGTGGAGAAAAGAGACTAGCGGGCGGGGGAGTGCCAGGTGGGGAGAGACTCGCGCCAGCTGCAGTGGGTCCTGACCCGGATGCAGCACTGAAAGGCCAGCCGGGAGCCGAGCTTTCCCTCAGTCTGCCTTGCTTCCTTTGCAAGGTTGTCTAGAGCTTTTGCCAATCAATTAATTTAATTTTAAGCAGGCCACATCCAAAGGACTTAAAAAGCAATACCCAGTACAGCAATGCCTATCACTCTAGTGCCTGGCCTTGGTTGTTGTCAACACTGAATTAGGATCACCTGGGAAGATTTTTAAAAAACGAGCAGGTCAGGGCCTCACCCCGCGGAGATTGCTATTCATCTGGTCCGGGTGGGGATGCCTCACCCGCATCCCAGGTGATTCTACCTTCCGCTGCAGGCAACGTGACTGCTCAAAGTCCCACACATCTGCAAATCAGACTGTTCTTGGAACTGAGAACAAAGAGTGTAGTGTCACAAGAGGAGAAATATCTCTCATAATCAAGTCCAGCCTGGGCTGGTGACACGCTGTCTCCACAAAACATCAGAAAAGTGGCTGGGTGTGGTGGTGCTTGCCTGTGGTCCCAGCTACACCGGAAGCTGAGGCAGGAGGATCTCTGGAGCCCAGGATGTAGAGGCTGCAATGAGCTATGATCGCACCATGGCACTCCAGACTGGGTGACAAAGCAAGACCCTGTCTCAAAAAAGAAAAGAAAAGAAAAGTCTTGCCGGGTGCGGTGGCTCATGCCTGTAATCCCAGCACTTTGGGAGGCCAAGGTGGGAAGATCACTTGAGGTCAGGAGTTTGACACCAGCCTGGCCAACGTGGTGAAACCCTGTCTCTACTAAAAATACAAAATTTAGCCACCCGTGGTATACATTCCTATAACCCCAGCTACTAGGGAGGCCGAGGCACGAGAATTGCTTGAACTCAGGAGGTGGAAATTGCAGTGAGCCGAGATGGCGCCACTGCACTCCAGTCTGGGTGTGAAGCAGCCTGGGTGATGAAACAAAACAACAACAACAACAACAACAACAAACTATCATAGAAACTTTTCCTGTCAAAATGATTCTGTAAAAAATACGTTCTGGTCAGCGTGTAGGCTGAGTAATATTTGAAATGACATTCACGGGAATTCCATGTCCTAAATGTGAATGACTCATCTTGCCATGATTGCCAGTGTGAGGAAACAGAGCACACCATGCTTCCGGACCCTGACCACATTTGCAAAACACAGGGTTAAAGGAATGACTTCCTTTTACATGGCACCCAAGATCCAGAACTGAGAGGGAGTTGGGTGGCCACAGTGTGAGCTTACACCTCCTAGCAGCTCATTTTTCAGGATTCTGTCCTCCAACGGGGCTTTGCAGGCACGCGTTCCCCTCAAACCCTTGCTTCCATGCAGACCTGCACATACCATGCCCCAGCAGTGAGTGCAGGGCACCGATTTTAACTGAGGAAGGGTCTTTCTCTCACACTGGATGGTGAGCCCTCCAAGGCCAGGAACCATGTGCAATTCCTTTCAGTCTCCTGAGCCCCTCATACACGCAGCAGCTGCTCAGGGAAGTGTTTTGGAACAGAAATCAGATCTCCAGAACTTTGGGAGTAGCAAAGACAACCTGCTCACAGGTGGACATACAGGACCTGCCACTTTTCACCTGGATGTTGGGCAAACCAGGATGCAGCCAGTCAGCCTGAGCTGCCTGCACCCTCCAAGTTACACACTGGAGAATTTCCTTACCAGGTCTGAAGAACGATTTTCCCCACAGATTGACCAACGTTGGCTGAATTATTCTGGCACTTTGAAATCAGCCGTCATTGCTTCCTTCTGCTATTTTGTTTCAAAATCTACAGACAAAACTGGCTGAATGTGATAAATACCATGCAGAAATACAGCAGAGCTTTGCAATAATTATTACTCTTGGGAGACTCTTGATGTGACCTCGCCCTAGCCAAGAAGCTCATGTGGTCAACTTCTCAATTGGAACGGTCAGTCCACCACTGTTGGGCAAGAAAGGGGCATTTATACAGATTTGATTCTACTGCCCATGGTTGGTTTCTGATTTGAAAGAAGCCCCGGGTGGCCATGAGAAACCATAGGAGAGCACCCATGTCTCATTGTGCACACTGCAGGGCTGCTCCCAGGTGAAGCGTCCCAGGATTGTTAGCAGCTGAACACTACAAGTTGAAGGTTCCAGTAAGATGACTTTCCCCTGTCTGAAAGAACTGCTTACAGGTGTTCAAGCTCAACGATTATTACAATCATTGGCAATGAAGACCCCCTAGGCTCTGAGGGGTCCTTAGGTGTCAACCAGAGTGACAGTGCAGCACCTTCATTAATTGGGTGGCGGTTCACCTTCTGCAGCACCAGGAGGTTGGGCAGTGACTTGTGGAAAGTCAGAATGTGGCTCCTCAGTAACAAAGACTGAAAGTAGAGATCCAGCAAAGGGAAGGCAAATATTCTGCCTCACTGTGCTCTCACCTGGGCTGCCGCACCTACCTGGCCCTGGGCCCTTTCAGGGACGAGTGCCTGCTCTGGTCCTCTGACATCACCATGCTCACCTGCATGCACACAGGGCTTTAGAGCCAGGTCCTGACCCATCCTGGCCTCCTCTGAGTCTCCGTGCATAGAGATAGTTGATGCTTTCTTTGAAGCCATTTATCTCAAATTGGAAATCAACTGGTTCCAAACAGACACCATATGGAAACCAAAAAAAACTGGTAGGTTTTGTCTCTTACAATTTTTTAAATGTGTCTGAGGTTTCAGGACACTTTTTGGTTTTGAAAATGCTATTCATATAACTGAAAGCATGACTGAGTCTTTGAAAGTTGCTGGAAAGCCAATGTTCCCCATCCTTATGGGAAGCTGAGGTTGACACCAGAGGAGATGTCCCTGAAAGGCTCTGGCAATGCCCGGGGAGACGCTGCTTTTGCTAACATCTAAATGACAAATGTATAACTTGGGAACACAACCAGGCTGCTTTGGATTTAAGAAAATAGTTTCATTAACAAAATCATAAACACACTAGAGCTAGAACCTACAGCTAGTGTCCAGGACTCAAACTTCTTTTTGCATTACACAAGGACTAAACATTACATGTGTATAGGGTAGAAAATGATGCATATTTATGAGTCAAAAGGTAATGATTGTATGATACCCGGTAATGTCTGTATAATACTAGCATACAACTTTGTTCAAAACAAAGTCCATTTAATATGTTACATAACTTACAAATGTTTTTAAATTTAGAAAACATGAAGGTAGGTATCAAACTTCAAAAGCCAAATAAGTAGCTAAATCAACTTATTATTCTCAATGAACTTTTAATATTCTTCCATTGAGAGGATGGCATTATTATATAAGAAATCAGGAAATAAAAAGTTTAGGAATTCCTATCAAATATACAATTAATTAATGGAAATTTAATATAATTCCCAACGATTAGATATTTTGGAGGTAAATTCAAATCAGTTAAAGAAATGAACTTGAGAAACAGAGATAATTAATTTCCCATTTTACTCTTTCCTGCATAGATGCCACTTGTGAAATTCTAGACAGAGGTTGTGGGTCCAACTAAAAACCCAGTCAATACAGTTAAAACATGCATTCCTACTGGCTATTCAATGCCATATTGCTGTCACATATTTTTACTTATTTACTTGTCAATCAACTTGGTAGGTGTTATTTAAATATCACCACTGCTGGAATGATTTAGACTATTGTACTAATAGACACAAGCAGAACTGAGGAAGCTCAAATAATGGCATGGCAAATTTCCAAAATTATCTTGTATTATTAGGCTTGCATCGTCAGCCTAACCCAAAACTTACAAATAAATTATTTTTGAATGGTTATTTGGCCCAAATATAGAATGACATAAACCTGAATTCAATCTCATGATATCCATTCAAATTAGTTTATCATTTACCTGCAAAGTTTTTGTTTGGTTCTGCAAGTCCGTGACTCAATTCTTGACTACTTTCCCCACGAAAAAGTCCATAAGTGATGAAAATGCTCCCATTTGAAGCAGAGTCTCCAACAGCAATTGTACTGGTGATCCATGCTTGTGTCCCAAGAATCGAGCAAATTACAATGAAAGACCCAAGGCTGGTGAAAAAGCTTGATAAGAACATCAATGTCTTCTTTGTGGTAGGCATTTTCACAGGAAAATAAGTTCTCCAGGACAAAAAAATGAATATCTTCTTATAACACTTTTGGACCTTATCATTTGAAGTCTAGTACTTAGAAATAGAGTCTAACACTTTGTTGTCAAATATAAAATCTCACTCTTCCTAAGGAAGGGTTATGCTAATGGACATTGAACTCTGAACATGGTCATAAAATTTACAGTAGCTGAACTTTGGTCTGGAGTAAGAGGCTGCTATGGTTACAGCCAACCAGCATGAACAAGGGGTGGGTATGGTCTTCCCAGGGACTTCCTCAATCACACAATTAATTTATAATCCTTGGCCAAGTGTCATGGAAGCAAGTTTAGCCTACCATATCATGACAGGAGTAGAATTCCTAAATAATAGGGTGTGGAGGATCTGTATTCCCAAAGTGTTGCTGAGTCTACCAGACAACAACCATGAAATCCCAACTTCTCCAAGAATTATTGGAAATATGTAAACATATACTTCTCTATTGTGGACATTTATGTTGTTTCAACTTCACAATTATGACTGAGAAAGAACACACAAATATCTTTAGGCATAAACCTTTATTCATATCTCCACTTATTTCCTTGCTTAGACTTCTAGAAGTGAGTCAGTCTGTGAATGTTACTGAAGCTGTTGCTACACATTGCCCAGCTGCTCATTAGAAAAAGATACCAGTCACCCACCATGCCCTTAATACAGTGAAGGTACACACTTTCCTACATCCTCAAAACATGTATATTATTGGAAAACTTACTATTTTTTCCATTTAAGTCTATTAATTTTAACCACACTTCTAAAGGGTGGGACAGAATTTCAGTAGTTAGTTCCTTCTGGCCCTATTCCTAGTGTGGAAAATAATTTTGTATTTATTATTGTATTTTGTATTACATAGGCCCATTACAAAAATGTATTCAAATGGAACTGGCAAGAATAAAGAAGAAAGTAGATATAATAAATAATTTATCCTAGAAAAAGTAATTGTGTTCATAGTTGGGCAAAGACTTTCATACCGATAGCTTTATGTCTTAGCTTCCTGCTGCTATAACTGAATACCCGAGGCTGGGTGATTTATAAAGAACAGAAATGTATTTCTTATGGTTCTAAAGGCTGAGGAGTCCAAGGCCAAGGGGCTACATCTGGTGAGGGCCTTCATGCTAGGGAGGACTCTGAGTCCTGAGGTGGTACAGGGCATCATGGTGGCCAGATAGCAAGTGGGCTGACACTGCTAGCTCAGGTCTCTCTTACTCTTCTTATAAAGCCACCAGTCCCACTCCGGAGAAAACCCATTGGTCCATTAATCCATTAGTCCATGAAAGAATTAATACATTCATGAGGGCAGGGCCCTCATAACTCCATTGCCTCATAAAAGTGGCAACTTTCCATACTGCCACACTGAAACTCACCAATATGAGTTTCAGAGGAGACAAACATCTGGTGTAGCATCATGCACACATTTATAATAAAACCGAGTCCTACTCTATGTTCTATTTTATAATCTGCTTCATAAAAATTTCAACAAATTGCCATGGCAATCCTTTCATGTCGATAGATCACGTTTACCATTGTACAAAGCAACCACAAAATTATTTCTACAAACCCTTTTTGGTGGACATTGAGGTTGTTTCCAGCTTTTCACTGTTGTACCCATGATGTGGTGATACTCCTTTTATGTTCAACCTTGCTAACCTTTCTAGGATTTCCTTGAGATAAATTCTGAGAAGGAGAATTGTTGAGTCAACAAAAAATATATGTACACCAGCAGAAAGTGTGTCCCAATTTAAATTTCTACCAACAGCATTTTGCATAAGAGTTCCCAATTTCCACAGCTTCCCCACAGCACAGTATTGCTAGTATTTTTAATCTTTCACAAGCTGGGAGACAAGAAGTAGCTTGTTGGCATTATTTGATTTTTACATGTCAGTTAGAGTTGCTATATTTTAATAAGCTTATTACCCATGTGTAGTTTTACTGACACAGTTTTCTGTTTATGATGTTGGCTCATCTATTATATAGAGACGTTTTTTATTCATGACTTTTTGTACAGTAAAGACAGTAAACTTTTATCAGTTCTGTGTATCTTGTGGATATATATATATGTATACTGAAATATATTCATTGAATATATATATTCATTTTGTTATTTGCATTTCAATCATATTTATACATTTATACATTTTAAACATTATGTGTAGATATTTTACTGGCTCAAGTTAAAAATGTCTATGTAACCAAATATTTCAGTCTTATACTTTATACTTTCTGGATTTGGTATCCTAACTCAACAGTTATTAAGGCTATTTACATATCAACTCAAGTTTGTGTGAAACAGAAAAGTGATTTTTTTTTTTTTTTAAGATACAGGATTATTTCACATTACCCAAGGCGAGGTGACAATGAGAACTCAGGAAATTACTAGAACCAGAATTTCTGTTGTCTTCTCTGCTCCTTACTGCATATCTGTTTCATTTCCTGGGTCTTTTTCTAATATTAAATTTTATCTTTGCTGCTATTCTATTGCTGTCTTTTATTTAGTTTTTCCTTTTCTAATTTTCTGAAATGAATGTTTTATTTTCTTATTTTGTTTTTGCATTAATAAAATATTTAAAACCATGAATATTTCTCTCTCTCTCTCTCTCTCTCTCTCTATATATATATATATATATATCTTTGGCTAGGTTCCATAGGTTTTTATATATGTAAATCGGCATTTAACATCTTTAAATTGCATTTTTTATTTCCTGTTTGTTGAGGACAAAGTTTATAAGATAATTGTATGATAGCATTATTTCTATTTTCGTTATTTGTTTCCAGTTTTCTATAATTTTTAATCAAAGAATGTGATCTTAAAATATCTACTCTTATGGTTTTATTGAGATTTTATTTGTAGACAATTTATATTCAATGCTTACAACATTTTATGTCACTCTATGCTATTCCATTTAATGAATTTACCCTCATTTATTTAACAATGTTTCATTTTGGGCATTTTGGATATTATTAAATTTTTTGCTTATATAAATTTGCTTGAATACAGATCATTAACTATATCCTTAAAATACATCTCAGGAGAATTGCTGAGTCAGATAGACATTTTTAGATTTATTATATTAAATACAGATTGACCCCAAACTGGCTTGCAATTCATAATCCCACCATAAATGTAGGAGAAAGCCCTTTTTTCTCTAGCACTGGAAAATGTTTGTAATTTTACATGAAATATTGCTTTAAGTTACCATTCTATGGTCTGCTTTTCTGTCACTATAGTTTTGGCTTTTCTATAATTTCATAAAAATGGTATAGTAAGTAGTCTTCTGTATCTGACTTTATTTTTTAGATTCATCTAGATATAGACACACATTTGTTGATCCACTCAGCAGTTGATGAACATTTTGGTAGACTCCAGTTACATCGATACATTATATTTGTTAAGAGGAAAGCTGTTATGCATTCGAGTACAAGTCTATGTGTGGATACCTGATTCCTTTTTCTTGTGTAAATAAATAAGAGAGATATTACTGGAACATGGTAAGTGTATATTTAACATTATAAGAAACGGACAGACTGATTTCTCAAGTGGCTGTTCTACTGTGCATTCCCACAAGAGATGTATGATAGTTTCAGTTGCTCCATATCCTCACCAGCACTTGCTATTATAAGTCCTTCAAGATTTGTCATTATAATGAGTGTTTACTGATATCTCACTGTGGTTTTTATTTGCATTTTGCTAATACTAATGATATTGGACATCTTTTTATGTGTTTGTTTGCCATTCATATACTTTATTTGGTGAAGCCTCTGTTGACATCTTTTGTCCATTTTCTTACTGTCTTCTTTTTGTTGAGTTGTAAGAATTCTTTATATTTTACACTCAAGATACAATGTTTATTAGATATATGTTTTACATATATCATATATTTATTAGATATATGTTTTACATATATCATATATTTATTAGTTATATATCTTGCAACCATTTTGTTCCAGTATCTGGGTTGTTTTTTCATTTCCTTAACAGCGTCATTGAAGAGCAAAATTTTAAAAATTTGGTGAAGTCTAACTTACCAATTTTTTCATTTTATGGAATATGGTTTAACTATTATATTTAAGAATTTTTTGCCTAATCCAAGAGCACAGAGATTTATTTTCCTGTGTTTTGTTCTAGAAATTTTATGCCTTTAGGTCTTATATTTAAGGTTATAGTCTATTTCGAGTCAATTTTTGTACATGATACGAGGTAAGGGCTGAGGTTCATTTTTATGCGTGTGGCTAGGGTGTTGTCCCAGTTTGGTTTCTTGAAAAGATTATCCCTTCCCTGATGAACTGCCTTGGCGTCTTCTTTGAAAATCAGATGACCATATCTGTGTGGGTCTCTTTCTGGATTCTCTATTAAGAGATCTTTCTTTCCAGTCCTGTGTAAGTTCCAGGAATTGTTTGTTACTCGGCTTTGCCATGGCTCCCTGCCTGGTCTCCATAGCTTCCTCTGAGGTATGTGCCTCAGCACTCAATTAATGATTCCAGGGATCCCTCTAGATTTCTACAGCTTCCCTCTGCAGCTCTCTCCTCTCCAGCACTCACCACCAATCCTAGCACTTTGGCCTCCTCAAACCTTGGTTTCTTTCTGTTCAACTCCAGAAGACCATTGGCTTCTTTGGTTTCCCCTTCTGCACCATAACCTGGAAATTTCCTCCTTGAAAACTTCCTGGGGCAATTGTCAGTCTTACTTCACGTGTTTCTTTTATCTCAGGAATCATGGCCCTGTGCTGCCTGATGTCTGATGTCTATTATAGAAACCATTCCTTCATATATTATTTTCTGTCTTACTAATTTTTTAAGACTATAGGGCCATTCTGGCCTTCTTATTCCATCACAGTCCAAGGAGGTAGTCAGCCTTCATTGAATGACCACACAGCTGTCACATTTTCTTTCCCTTAGAATTTTGTAGCTACCACTTTATTGTCTTTTTGCACTGAGCATTGCTGTTGAAGAGTCTGAGGCCAGCCATATTTTTTCTCTCTGTATGTGACTGAGTTACTCTGATAGCACAGTTATAAGAGTCTGTTTGTGAAGTGCAGCCATACCCACCTAAATTTTGTTTAGATTATTCTGGTTCATTTTATTCTCCTTTCATGTAGTTTCTCTTTTCAATTTGCATATTCAGTTTATTACAGAAACATTTTTCTGTGTCATATTTCTAAATTGTGTGTTCCACTTGTTGAAATTTTACTTGCAGACACACCACTTATCCTCGTATTGGGTTGTCTTTGACCTTCATATCCACTATCCACCCTCTTGTAATTGCTTTATTCCTTTTATATTTTTGCTCTCTATTCACTGTGACTTTCTTCCACAATGATAATTCATTTTTAGTTAAAACTTTTTCTAACTTATGTATTAAATCTTAAGTTATATGGCTTGGAGTCTCAACTGGTTTTCTTTGAAGTTTTCTTTTAACTTATCTCTGTTGTTTTATATCTCATTATTAGTCCCTTGTGTAACTGAATCTTTCTTATTATAAGTAAGTTCTTACATAGCATAATACATGCAGAGGAAACTGCTTCCGCCCATTGGATTGGATGTTTTTCCAGCCTGAGGTGTGCTTACCCTTTCTTTTCTTTTCTTCTGCTATGTTGGTGTAGATCCCATTGGATTGGATGTTTTTCCAGCTAGAGGTGTGTTTACCCTTTCTTTTCTTCTCTTTTGTTTGGGTAAATCCTAGGGTATTTCTTTTCATCTTGCTTAGTTTAACATGAGCAGTTCTATGCAACCATTGGTTTATACGAATCCATGATTAGTGAGTTCCCCTGACATCCTTCTTACCTTATCTGGGGCTAATTTGTCTTAGCTTCTCCATGAATCACTCTTTGACTGGACGGTTTTCTATCATTTTTTTCCTAAATACATCCAGGAGGGAAAAAAGTGTACAGATCTTTGCCAAACATGTAAGTCAGATTGGCTTAAGCTCACAGAAGTTTGGGGTGAGGGAAATCTTTCATGTGACATGATGCAGGGCTCCCAAGAAGGTTTCCAGGACATCATTTTGCTCTTTCTGCATCTCTGGGTTGTGTTTCTCTTGGCTCTGCTCCCAAGTTCATGGACTTGAATCCTCATTCAGAACTTTTATCCTCTCAGCTTCAAGTGTATTGCAAGAAAGAATCGTATGCCTCTCCCCTAGAAATCTCTCAGCATTTTACTGGCTCTAATGCTGCCACACACCCACACACTTAGAGCTGGACAGAAGCAGGGAGAGGTCTTGTTGTGTTGTAATTAGGATTACTGCTGAGTTTGGGGAGGCAGAATCGATGATCTTGCTTCTACAAGCTCTTAGCTAATCAGAATCTCCATGCAGTCAAGGACCTTTTCTAACTAGGCTTGGTAATTGCACAGGGCATGGCAATGGGGACTATCTTGCCCCTCTCCTCAGAGTAAGAGGCAGCCTGAGACTCTGCCCCAGAACAGGAACTTCCTAAGGGATGGGCTAGGGCAGACTGAGTCTGGGTGTGCATAAAAGGAAGGCGATGTCAGAGCCTGTGATGAAGAGGCCTCTGCAAGTTGAAAACAGTCTAGAATACGAAGCCCTCACTGCCATGCTTTAGGAAATGAAATATGTAAAAACTAAATTTCTATTGTGCTTTAGTAACTGCTAAGAAATAAATATCTGTATCTCATTTTTAGGAGAGCTTTCCTTAGTGCTGTATTATGTCTCATTACCAACTTTTTCCTCAATTGCAAGAGCAAACTGAAATTATATACCAGGTAGAAACTAGGTGAATAATACATCATCCTACCAGTGATAATGTTCTGTGGATTATTGACATGAACTTCACTGTGAGAAATAAAGAATTTATGTCATAAGTCTTATCATTTCTCAAGTTAGAGGAAAAATATCCTTTTGCAAAAGTATAGATATTTCTGAGAGTCCTGTGATTTTTGAGTGAGGAACACGAGTGTATTCAATGCATTATGAGATCATCTGAAGCAGGCCATGGAAGGCGCCGGTCATGGCGGTGCATGCCTGTAGTCCCAGCTACTCAAGAGGCTGAGGCAGGAGGACTTCTTGAGCCCAGGAGTTTAAGATTGCAGTGACCTATGATCATACCACTGCACTCTAGCCCGGGTGACAGTAAAAGACCCCATCTCAATGAATAAATACATAAAATAAAATAAAACAACACTGAGACACATTTTTATCAAATTTCTTGAAAACAGTGATAAGGAGAAGATTTTAAAATCAACTAGAGGAAAAGGGTACACCACCAAAACTACTGATAATAAGCAATAAAGGATGAATCTCAAAAAGAGTTTGCTGCCTAAAAGAAATTAGAAATAACATACTACGTGATTCCATTTATCTGAAGATACAGAGTAGGTGATACTACCTGCAGTGATAGATTTCAGAATAATGGCCATCTTTGGCAAGAGTCGGGAGATTCTATCGGGGGAAGAAACATCAAAGAACTTTCTAGATTGATGGGAATGTTCACTGTCTTGAGAGGAGTATGCATTTCACTAGTTTATACACTTGTCTTTACTCATTGGCATATCCCTTAAGATCTGTACAATACATGTGTACTATTCATCAGTGAAAAGCAATTCAAGAAAAATAAAAGAGTTCAAATGTGGTAAGGATCTGGGGGAGGGCCTAATTATTGTTTTTTTCTGGGTGAGTAGAGGAATCTTCCAGCAAAAAGACCTGTCCTCTTGATTTCAGTAATTGTTAACACTTGGGCATAACTTGGAAAAAGAGGAGGAGAGGGAAGAATAGTTGGGTAATGTAAAAATAGATAGTTCTGAACCTATTCATTATTCAATCTGGTACATCCTAGAGATCAGAATAACCATCCTGACTGTGGTTACTAACAGTTACCTCTTGGTGGGGACAGGTCCTGAACAAAATCATTGAAGGACTCTGGTGTTGTCTCAGTGTATTAGTCTGTTCAGACATACGTGAGACTGGGTAATTTACAAAGGAAAGAGGTTTAATGGACTCACAATTCCATATGGCTGGGAAGGCCTCACAATCACCACAGAAGACAAAGGAGGAGTAAAGGCACATCTTAAATGGCGGCAGGCAAGAGAGCATATTCCCTTTATGAAGGGAACTGCCCTTTATAAAACCATCAGATCTCGTGAGATTTATTCACTATCATGAGAACAGTATGGGGAAAACCCACCCCCATGATTCAATTGCCTCCCATAGGATCCCTCCCACAACACATGAGGACTACGGGAACTACAATTCAAGATGAGACTTGGGTGGGGATGCCGCCAAGCCACAGCACTCCGTTTTCCCTTCCTTGCCCTGCCCCACAGCCAATCAATGATCAAGAACTGCTTTTTTTTTGGCCGGGCGCGGTGGCTCAAGCCTGTAATCCCAGCACTTTGGGAGGCCGAGA
>NW_012105997.1:1869628-1872373 GCF_000951045.1 Mandrillus leucophaeus | reverse complement strand
TTTTTTTTTTTTTTTTTTTTTTTTTGCTTATCCTCCTAGACAGTATTCCTGGCCTCAGCATTTTAATTTTAATTGACATCTATTGGGCCCTCTAAGCGTGATGGGCAGTATCTGATTTTCTGCAGAGAAACCCAAAGGCCCAGTCCTCAAGTAAAATAGAAGACAAGACAAGTAATTGCAGTTAATATCAATAATTGCAGGAGCACTGCCTCAAGCTGTGTTTTAGAGGAAAGGAGCTAAATGGTTGGGTGTAGGGGAGGCCTGGGGAGAGCAGGCAGATGGCCAGCCGCTGACTGGCCTGAGACAGGATCAGACAGCCAGTGTGCCAGGGAGCTAAGAGGACTCTGTGGACTCAAGAAGGGCTCTAAAAGATGAGGGTGGTGAGGTGTTCAGGAGGGCAAGAGGCGGGTGAGCTCCTCAAAGCCTAGGAGGAGGATAGGGGAATTGACTCTGATGTCAACAGGGACCTTGAGCCTATGAGAGGCAAAAGGAAGATGGTGAAGAAGGATGAAGGGCTTCCCTGTGGTAATCAACAGGGCCCTGGCACAAACACCTCTGAAAACACGCTTCTGTGTGACAATGATGAATGCCTGTAGACTTTAGAAAGAGCTGAGAATTTTTGGGGTCCAGCAGAGAAGATATTATGAGGAAAGAAGAGCCATCTGCCTCCCCATCATGTTACCAAGGCTGTTCACTTTCCAATAGCAGATGTCTGACAAAGGCAACTTGTTTCTATCTTCTTAGCTCACAGTCTCTGCCTCCTCAGGCCTGCAGCGTTAACAAGCAAAACTGTGCTTAGCAGAGCTTTGTAATTATGGCCTTCATGTACATAAGCCTGGCTCTGCAGACCACAACAGCAGAAAAAACCAAAGCCTGGTGACGTCATGGGCTACCTGGCCCCACCTCAACCTGGGCTGTTCCTTGGAGATGCACTCAGGAGGGAGCCGCCCACCCTGCTGGGCTCTGAAGTGACCAGGCTGTCTGCTGCTGCTGACTGGGGCCCATCCTCCTCTGCTCTAACAGCCCAGACACCTTCAGTGAGCACCTCCTGGCTACTGAGGTTGCTTTAGGAGCTTGAGTCTGAGGAGCCATGGAGATCAGCAGAGCCTAGGCTGCTGGAGTTTACAGCCCTGGGGGTAGGGAAAGGGCATGACAGACACCAAAGGAGCAAATAAAGCCACAAGTAATTCCAAACTGTGATGGGGGCTGTGGAAGAGAGTGGCAGAAGAGATGGGTGCAGGGCGATCTTCCAGAAGCCAGCAGTAAGAAGGAACCAGGTGCATTGGTTGGAGAAGCCCTAGGCAGGAAGGAGCTTGGCTCTGGCACTGAGAGAAAGGAGCCGTGGTTGGAGCCCAGCGGGCAGGGGTGAGAGGCTCAGAGCAGCCAGGAAAGTCAGGCAGGGCCTCGTGGGAGTTTGGATTTTATTCTTCATGGAGGCTTTTAAGCAGGGGGCTAGCAGGACCTGGTTTCCACTTTGTGAGGTGCCCGGGACCAAGTGTGAAGAATGGATCATCTGGGAGAGTGGGTGGGAAGCTGGGGAGCCACTGCAGGCTTTGGAGGGGTGCTGGCAGTCACAGGAGGGAAGGGCGAGATGCATGGAGAAGCCGGTGGGAAGCGGACTTGGGCCCTCTGGGAGGTGGACTGGAGGGGGGACATGGAGGCAGGGATAGGGACGACTGCAGAGAAATCAAGTAAGAGCAAGAGGCAGGTCTGAGACAGCAGGAGACAGCCAGGAGGAGCTGAGCTTGCAGGAGAGGGCCCCAGAGCAGTGCTGTTTAGAGAGTTCCCATGCGGATGGTGTTTAAAGGTTTGGGGCTAGAAAAGGCCCCCAGGGACAGAAATGGGCAGGGCAGGGCAGGAAGGTGGAGCTCAAGTTCTCCACCGGTTTCGCAGCTCTCTGGCCCCTGTGGAGGGGAAGTCCCACTCTGGGCAAGTCACCTGCTGGTGGCCTCTGCCAGGAGGTGCCCATTGCTCTGCAGCCTTTGGGGTCTGTAGCTCTGTCTAAACAGACTTCAAGTATGCTAAGAGTCGTCGGCTAGCAAACGGTGCAACGTGGGGTAACACACCCTAAGTGCCACTTTCTCCCCATTCATTCATTCATTCATTAGCCTAATGAGCTGGGCCCCTACCACAGAATGCAGCTTCCCTCATGAGGGCTGGGCCGTGGCCCCACCCAGAGGGCACGACACAAAGGTTCAGAACCAAGATGCCACCAATGTCCTTTCTGCTCCTCCCAGGGAACTGCCTTTTCTCTGAAACCTCCCCAAATAGCCTGAGTGAAATCCCCTGGAAGAAGTCGGCTAGACAGCAGGCCCAGTGCCTGACTCGGGCGCTCCTCTTTCTCTTCGTGCGTTTTTAACTTTGACAGATGCTGCCTTAAGGACAAGCGAGCCCTCTTCAACATCCCCCAAACAGGCGCCTTATCCCCACCTCTTTCCTGAGGAGGCCACCAGGCCCAGCGACCTCACAGCTCTCCCAGCTTCCTCGCACCAGAAGCGCACGGGGTGCCCTGCGAGTCCCATACCTGCTGCAAGACCAGGGCGAGTCCCCAGCCAGGCCACTTCCTGGTGCACAGGGATAGGGCAGGGAGAGGCAGGGCCTTGCCTTTGCTCTCCTCCAGGTGTGAGTGCCTGCCATAACTTGACCCTCTACGCACCTGGGTCCCGGCGGAGGGGCTGGGCCAGGCCTCCCCGGAAGGGGCACCGGCCTTGGGTAAACGGACACCCACAGTGCCTAGGTGCTCTC
>NW_012105997.1:1858796-1868822 GCF_000951045.1 Mandrillus leucophaeus | reverse complement strand
CAGGCCTTGCGTGGGGGGCTGCGCGCACCGAGGCTGTAGGCTGGCGCCTTTGAAGAAAGTGGCTCGAGTTGTGCCAACTCCGGGAGGGGCCGGCGCGCTGCCAGGATGCTGCCCCACAGCCAGGCGCCCGCGCCTTCCCAGGGAGGCGGGCAAGCGGAATGCAGCAGCCGCGCGGGGTCGGAGATGCGGAGGGGAGACCCTGGCAGGTGGTCCAGGCCAGACTGCCGCGATTTGCAGGGTCGATGACCTCCCAGGGCTCTTGGGCACAGAGGCCAGCGCGGTGCCAATTCTGAGCGCTCTCGGGACCATCTGGGGAAGGCCAGGCAACCCACAGGATGGGGAGGCAGAGCCAAGCCGGATGGAGACCGCGCTGGACCTGACCTAAATTCCTTCCAGGCATGCAAACCTTTCCAGAAAGGTTAGCCAATTATACTTGCAGAATTATGATATTGATTTGTCTTGAGTCGTGACCGTTCCATCAGAGTTTCAATCCAGGAAACTCAAAGAAAGAATATAGTTCTCTGCTTGTATTTTAGAGTGAATGAGCGTATGGGTGAGTTGAATGAACACCAGCAGAGTGATCACGTGATCCAGAAATTACTGTGTCCGCGTCCAGTCAGCTCTGCCTTTGGCCCCAGGTACGCCTTGACCCAGGGCGTCTGGAGGTCTTTGTGTCCCAAAGATGAATGAAGTTCTGCCTCTGCACACTAACGACTCTTGCCCATTTAAACTGTGTGTAGGGGTGGTGGGGGTGGAGGGGTGTTTCCAAAACTGGGAGGCTAGGCCAGAGGAGGGCCTGAAATGGTAGGGGCCAGTGGCTGCGCAAGCATCTGACCACCACGGTCACTCGGCCAGCATGGTATGGGCAGAGCTCTGTGGTATGAACAGGGTTGGGGTCTGTACTTACCAAGCATAGGCTCTTGGCATTTGGGGAGCAAAAGGTCAGAGGTGAGGTAGAGCAGGCCCAAGAGGTGGGGGCTGTGCTGTCAGTGAGAGGGGCCTGATGCAGCACCCAGCCCTTCCCAGACAAGGCCCTGCTCCTGAACGTGACCCTGGGGGCCAAGATTTTTGTTCATTGATGTTGGTGATGCCTGTGAGTCACCACCACCCCCTCCCTGCTCCAACAGACCGTTCCCATGTGGACAAGAGCTAGGAGCTAGATTTGTCTCTGGAAAAGGTCAGGTCACTGGATGTGTCCAGATGGCTTGGGACTTAGTCATACACTCCCTCATCAGTTCCAGTCAAACCAGTTGAGGGCAGTGGATGAGGGCATTGTTGTCGTTATGTGTGATACTTCTTGGAGGCCCTGGGTGGACACAAAGTGAGGATAATGCAGAAAGCCATACAGAGGCCACCTCTCATTTCTGTGGGGGCCACCCGGCTGAGAGAGACACGCTCCCTGTGTCAGCACTCCCACCTCCACGGAAGCCTGGAGGAGGTCCTGAAGCACCCTGCCCTCATGGGAGCCCCCTCTTCTCCAGGGATGCATGTGTGCAAACCATTGTCCCTGAGAGTAGATGTGGCTGTGCATGTACATCATTGACCCTGAGAGGAGAGGTGGCTGTGTGTGCAAAACATTGTCCCCGAACCCCAGTAGAAGATGCAGTCACAGTGGGGGTGATGGCAGATGCATCAGTTTCAACTGGTGAAAGTATGCTTCTCCCAGACGTGCCTCAGTGGGTCCACTGTGCTCCATTTCCACCACCATTAGCCTAGTCTAAGGTGCACCACTGATCCATATTCCCTCCCTGAAGGCCAGAGGTGTGTTTCTAGGCCCGGCCACTCCTCTGCAGTTCTCCGCAGCTGCCCACTTGACATTTATCCCTGGGATATCAAATGCCGCTTGACTCAATGTGTCAAAATCAAACTTGTGATCCCTCCTCCCCTTCCAGTACTTTCCCAGTGTTGTCTTTATCCATCCAATTTCACCAGCCTCCATGTTGCTTCTGAAATATATGCCGGACTATAGTTTCCATGAAGAGAGGACAATACTGTATCTCCAGTGCCCAGCCATGTACTTGCCAGTGGAGCCTTGAGGACTACTGGCCATGGATGAACAACTTGGAAGTGAGATCTTCCCGAAGTACATGTGCTGATGGAGCAAGTGTGTGTCTGTTGCGTGGATGTTGTATGGTTGATAGGCAGCCACACATTTTTGCCGATGTGGATGGGCATGGTCCATCCAGGGGTCATGTGGCCAGCCCTTCTGGAGATGTTGGACTCACCTGCTAAAATGACTGTTGGCTTGGACCAGGCACCCCAGGTGACCTCCCAGGGAGGCAGGCTTGGGAGCAGAGAGGGAACAGGATCGAAGCTGCCCTGTATTCCCTTGCTAGATAAGTCTTTTTCATTTATAATGTCTGAGTCACCCTTACAGAAGTTCTGTTGCCAAAGCAGGAATGAATGTATCCATTAGGGTAAGACTGGCCTTCTTAATATTTGAATATCACTTGGAAAAAAAAAAATTACAGTTCTAAGAACATCTCTAGTTTTTCTTTTGGCTTTTTTCCTGCTGAACCAATGGCTTTGTCTTCCATGAAGCTCCCAAAGCTTTCCAGATCCCAAGACTCAGCTCCCTGCTCTCAGTCTCCTTCGCCTTTATCTCCATCTTAGGAACTCCTACCCATACCTCAAGGCCCACCTCAAAAGTCTCAGTCTCCACGAAGCTTTCCTGGCCCCCCGACCTGAGAGGAATCTCTCTTACTCTTGGTTCCATAGAACGTTATTTGTGCCTGTCCTAAAGCACTTACTGGACTTGATTTTGATTTCCCGTTCACTTGCTCAAGTAGTTTATCTCCTCCACTAGGCAGCCAGTGCTTTAAGGGTGGAGGGTGTGTCCCTGAGAGCTTGTACTTTGGGTTCACTCAGTCAAGTTCTGACTCTGGTGCGACCTTGGCTAAATGACTCAAAATGTAGACTTCAGTGTTCTCTTCTCTAGAATGGGAGTTATCATTGCTACTTCCCAGGGCTGCTGCTGTGAGGGGAACATAGGATACATATAACTGGCAGGCCACGTGGCTGGTATGCAGTAAATTGTGGTTATCTTTCCCCTACAACCTCTAATGCTGTGCATTGCACATGTAAGAATCAATGAAGTTTGAGGCCGGGTACAATGGTTCACACCTGAAATCCCAGCACTTTGGGAGACCGAACCACGCAGATCACTTGAGGCCAGGAATTCCAGACCAGCATGGGCAACAAGGTTGAACTCTGTACCAAAAACACACAAAAAATTAGATGGGTTTGGTGGTGCACACCTGTAGTCCCAGCTACACAGGAGGCTGAGGTGGGAGAATCATCTGAGCCTGGGAGGTCAGGGCTGCAGTGAGCCATGTTCACACCACTGCACTCCAGCCTGGTTGACAGAGTAAGACCCTGTCATGGAAAAAAAAAAAAAAATCAATGAAGTTTGAATGAATACATGAACCAAGCAAAAACCATACGAATAGATACCTTTTGTGAATCATCCAGATTGGTAAGTCAAATCAGTATGGTGTGACATGCTAAATAACTTTATTTTTTGCATGACAATCTAAATGATTATTATGTAAATTTTGTGTGATGAAGTATTTTAATCCCATAATGTTATCACTTACCATGAAGGCCATCATTCTTCAATATTCACCATTGACTCCAGTGATCGATGAGGCAGAAATGCAACTTGCTATGCACATTAACCAGGCTGGTGGCCTGAATGAAACCTGGCTGCGTGTGAGGCACCGCAAAAGCAAACAAAACCCAGCCCTGAGAAGCAGTGTGGCCTAAAATGAGGTGTATGGAATCAGGGTAAGAGAGCAGGTTCTAGACCAGAACATAAAGCTAGGAAGCTGTGGCCAACCCTAGAAACTCTCAGAACTTCACTTTGCTTATCCAAAGAAAGGGGCTATCCTGGGCCGTCTCTGAGCCCCTCACAGCTGCCGCACTTCCGCCCGATTTCACCCCTCCTCACCACTGGGCAGGAAGGGCTGCTGACTCTGTACAAGGCTGGATCCCAGGCAGGGAGGCCGCCTGTTCCTTGGCTCAGCACTTGGGCCACATGTCTCCCTGCTCTGGACACCAAATCTAGAGAGAGAGTGAGGAGAGGCCTGTGGGTACATGTAGCACGCTGCCAATTTTAGGTACTGGCCCTGGACATACCAAGAGTTTATTTTGGAGGATTAACTTCTCATTATTTTGTCACTAGGATTTTCTTTTTCACCAAAAGCAGAGTGCTGGGTGATATTTCAGATGGTTGGGATTTTAGATCAGCCATACCTGAGGCAATAGAGGTTGATCGAATGTTACTAATCCTTGAGCAGACACAGATGAGCAGTTGCGGGGCCGGTCACTGCTGGATGTGGGCTAGGAGACCCCTGGTTTGGGGATTATGAAGGCGGCCTCCTTTTCTTCCCTGGGATCTGGCTGCTGTTCTCCCAGTCATACCCATCATGGTCCGCCCCGTCCAGGTGTTCCATGTGAGGAGTTTTGATGTGGTGCACAGCCTTTGAACTGTTACAACACCCTGCTCACAGCCAGAAATGTGGACCCCAAGTCTTTCTTTCAACTCTACGAATACTTCAGAGGCTTTGATTGAACTTATGAAATAAAAATTCTTAACAATATATTTCAGAAAAATAAACATATCCTTTTATATTGATTCCCAATGAAATAGGGGCCAGATAAAATATTTTAAAAGGGCATCTGTTTTTAAAAATGTCTTTCAAATGCAATCAAGAATGTTCAGTTAATCCAGTCTGTTATGTATATTGTAACAAGTAACAAAAGAGGCAGATAAATCTTTCTCCCAAAAACAAATATAAAGTCCAGCAGGGAGTAGGGAAATGTTTGAAGAAAAGAAAATGATTCTTAGTTATGTGCTAAAAACCAACCGCGTTTTGGGCAGGTGCTTTGATGTTAGTGTTTGTTGGGTGGAGAGTAAAGAATTGATAGGAAAACTTGTTCGGATCCCAGGTCTGGGTGCTGGCTACACATTTGATACAATGGAAGGGCTAGCACGGGAACAATAGCGTTTGGCTGTGAGCGCCCTGGGCAGGTACGTGACTCTGTCATCAGCTCCCAGGGATGGACAGCTGGTCCCACAATGCCTGGGGTTCAGAGCTCACTCTGTGCATGTATGTGACATGGAGAGATGGACGAAGGTAATAGAATTGAGTAAGAGCCTGTCCAGGTAGCAGTGGAGGAGGCCAATGGCAGAGGCTCTCCCTGCCGTGATTTTACTGTCTGAATACCAGTAGCAAGTGGAAGCCATGGGACTTTATTTTCAAGGGGAGGTGACACAGCCTGGGGCTCAGGGAAAGGCCATCATTCTTCAATATTCACCATTGACTCCAGTGATCGATGAGGCAGAAATGCAACTTGCTATGCACATTAACCAGGCTCGTGGCCTGAATGAAACCTGGCTGCGTGTGAGGCACCGCAAAAGCAAACGAAACCCAGCCCTGAGAAGCAGTGTGGCCTAAAATGAGGTGTATGGAATCAGGGTAAGAGAGCAGCTTCTAGACCAGAACATAAAGCAGAACATAGGAGCAGAAGGACTGGTTTCATGGAGGCCCATGAAACTAAGGCTCTGGACAAGGCAAGGGACTTCCCCTGGCCCAGTGTGAGCCCAGGTCTTTACAGGGGGGAGCATGATGCCACCAAGAGAGCTGCATGGGGAGCGGTGGAGGTGGTACGCAGAGGCCTGGCCCCATGCTCACCAAAGGGCCAGTGGTCTTACACAAGGCAAGGGACCAGGGGACCGGAATCAAAGGCCTGAGGTGATGTGAGCCCTGACTTCTCCTTTGCCACAGTCGCTTTGTCCTCAAGGCAAGTCACTTAATTTCTGTTCAATAAATGCAGAAACATAATTTTTGGTTATTAATGTCCCTAAATCTGTTTGGACATTTCCAGCTGAACATTAGTCACCAGTTTTGTACTAGGGAGAAAATTAGTTCCATCTTTCTTCTCAAGTGAGATTTTTAAATGTCCTATCACGTAGCTACTTGATTACAGTGTATTATTTTAAATGACCTCTGTACTCAGTCCTTTTATTTTGGCGTCCTCTCACTCCAGAAGGACTTGGCAATTTTCAGGCTGTGTCTCCGCAATAGGGCTTTCGTAGGTCTGCGATGCAGACTGGTTTGCTCTCCCCGACTCCTCGGCTAACATGCACAGGGGCGCTCTGAGGGTCGGGAACGCACCCACGAAGCACAGCCCAGACAAAATGGAAGCTCCTGTCCAGGCAGGTTCCCGGTGAAACTCAGGGGAGCTCCAACCTTCCTTTCTTCTCCAGTTTATAAAGAGGCCAGCCTCAGAGGTGGACACCTACTTCCATGCTTTGATGTCTGACCCTGGGACTCTCCTCTCTACCCTGCCCCTACCTCATCCACCAGCCTTTTGGTCTGAAATCCTTGTCATGGGGTAAAGCTTTTTATTTTGTTGTTGGAAACACAGCATATGGTTTGCCTGTGTGTCCCCTTCAAATCTCACGTTGAAATGTGGTCCCCAGTGTTGAAGGTCGGGCCTGGTAGGAGGTACTGGATCATGAGGCAGGTCCCTTCTGATTACTAGCGCCATCCCTTTACTGATGAGTGAGTTCTTGCTCAGTTAGTTCACATGAGATCTGGTCATTTTAAAGAATGGGCACCCCCCACCCACTCTCTCTCTTGTTCCCACGCTCACTGTGTGACATGCTGGCTCCCTCCCTCCTCTGCCTTGATTGGAAGCTTCCTGAGCCTCACCTGAAGCAGGTGCCAGCATTATGCTTTGTGCACAGCCTGCAGAACTGTGAGCCAATTAAACCTCATTTCTTTATAAATTACCCAGCCTCAGGTATTCCTTTATTGCAGCGCAAGAACAGACTGACATACACAGCACAGGTGGAAATACAGGCTTCGCAGACAGTGGCGGCCTGTTTTCCTGACACCATCGTTATTCCCAGGACAGGCGCTACTCTTAACTCTTCCAACCCCATCCACTTGTTACAAAACACACTTCCAGAAAAAGGCTCGGTTGTTACTGAGGTAACATGGGATGGATCTTTGGAGGTGGGAAGGCCTCCAGACTCCTCTGGGGAAGACAAAGTAAATCCTCCCTATGGAATGCTCCAGCTCGTTTTCTAGATTCCAGAGAGACCTGCTAGTAAATTCAACTAAGAGGTTGGTGTTCAGCACAGAATATTTCCTACAGATGTCGGTGTTTCTTTCCAAATCCTTCCTCTCTTCAGGGTGCTTTCCCACTGTTCTACTGTTCTACACGTAGGAGAGAAAGCATTTCTCAGATGGTGAGCTTTTATCTTCCAATGGTTGTCAACTAAGGAGACCTGGAAGTTCCTTTTCCACCTGGAATGTGAGCCCTGCGTGTGGGGCATGAGATAAGGACCAAGGAATGACCCAGGACAATTTCAGAGCACAGGGGTGACATATCCTCATGTCAGGGTGTGGAGCTCATATTCAGACCCAAACACTCTGAATCTCTGAAGCAGAAGCTCTCTTACAATTCCTGGGGAGGAAATCAGTATGAATTAATAAAAAGCCTGAATATTGTGGATTTTTATTACATTCGAGATTTATAGTAACTCAATCCAGGCCAACAAAACGTTGCCTTCAGGTACTTACTTTAATGAATAGAAAGCATGTAAATGCTCTTCCAAAGAGAATAACACATTTTAGCAGCTTAAATATGTAAAAATAAAACTGTACAGTCTTAGTTGCACTAGGAAGTCTACTTATCAAAAAAAGAAACTTCTGTTTCCAGCCACATTATTTCAAATCGTCCCAAAACTTACATTGTTACTAGTAAAAATTTTTCCTTGTGATTAAGTATGGTTTTCCTCTTTCTGAAAGCAGCCTTAGTTTCATAAACAGTTGGACATTTAAGTACCGGACGAAAAAGTACTGTGAACCAGTAACCTCGTCTTTAATTTTGAATTGCTGTTTACTCAGCACTCTCGTTTCCTAAGCTCATAGCAGCCCTTCATTCAGTGCATCAGTAATTCAATAAATTACTTTTTGCCAAGGTTGCAAACATCAGCTAAAGTTCAGTCATCTATTGGAGATGTAATCAGTCTGTCCATTTAAATTCCTTTGCGCAAAGTCCAGATTTTGGCCCAAAGTAATATAAAAATGCAAGAGCCAGAAATTTAATAATTTTATACTGTGTTGTGCCAAGCCAGGACTATTCTTAGCTAGCCAACAAAATTCTTTCAAAGGATGTTTTTTGGTTTTCATCAAATGTAGGTAGTGTTTAGGAGTCTGTAATATCATTTAGAAGGAACAAGTGGAAGTATTAAACCTGTATTGACTACCTGCAGTATATAGAGGATCTATGACTTACAATGGTTTCATTATAGTTTCTCAAATTTACAATGGGTTTATTGAGTTTTGGGTACATTTTCAACTTATGATACATTCTATTTACAAGGGGTTCATCAGGATATGACCTCACTGTAAGCCCAAGAACATCTGTACAAGCACTGCTTAGCACTGGAGTTACCAAAAAAAAGGCACAATGGCTTGTGACATCCTGTGGATGCTCCAGGTCCACAGGAAGACAGAACTCACTTCCAGGAAGTGTTAAATGTGATGCTGGACACTCTTGTGGAAGAGTGGAGACCTGGAAGGGCCTCCCCAGGTAGCGCAGTGACATGGTCTGGCTCTGTGTCCCCACTCAAATCTCATTTTGAATTGTAATCCAAATAGTGATCCCCACATGTTGGGGGAGGGACCTTGTAGAAGGTGATTAGATCGTGAGGGTGGTCCCCCCATGCTGTTCTCATGATAGTGAGTGAGTTCTCATGAGATCAAATGGTTTTATAAGTGGCTCTTCCCCCTTCACTCTGCACTTCTCCTTCCTGTCACCTTGTGAAGAAGGTGCCTTGCTTCCCCTTCCACCATGATTGTAAGTTTCCTGAGGCCTCCCCAGCCATGCTGAACTGTGAGTCAATTAAGCCTCTTTCCTTTATAAATTACCCAGTCTTAGGCAGTTCTTTATAGCAGTATGAAAACAGACTAATACAAGCAGGCTTGGTTTACTGGGCCATTTCATAGGCAGCTGACAGAGATTGAGCATTCCAGACAGAGGGGCTGCCATGTACTTGCTTGGCAATAGGAAGTGGTGTGTCCTGTCGGGGAAGAGCAGGTGTCTGCATGGAGCTGTAGCCCAGAGACAGAGGGGATGGGACAAAAGAGATGGAAAGTTTTAGGATCACCCCAAACACTTGTGCACCATGTAGGAGTCTGGATTATGTCTGATGGACCAGCAGTTCTTAACCTGTCTTAAATTATGACCCCCTTTGAGATTCTAAGGAAGACTATGGACTCATTCTCCAGAAAAACGCATGTGTGCGCACAGTCATTTTTATAGTTTTAGCGAGTCTTTCCTAACGCCACTCCTCCCATCCTGAGGCTCACAGGTTCCAGGTGTATCCCGTTTGTGCGGCCTGGCCAGCCTCACAGAGCCCAGCAGCATGCTCAGCTGTGAGTTTGAGAAGGGGCCCCCTGCTGGCTGTGTGTGGTAAGCCAGAATAGAGGTGATGGGGGAAACCGACTCAGCAGGTTGGATTCATAGGCAACATGACCATGCGGGTGAGAGGATGAGGGTGAGAACCAAGGCCCCGCAGTTTTCCGCCAGGGTGACTGGATGCATCCGGACCAGACATAGGCTTACGGGATGATGATGCACCCAGGATGTGAACTGAGTTTGAGGGTGCCAGAGGGGGAAGCCGCTCCAACATGTGGAATCCAAGCAGCCGATTCCAGCAGGGAGAGTCTGTCCAAAGGGAAGTGAAGAGAGTTTTTCAGCATGAAACTGATGGTGCCAATGTTTGTGCTTCATGGCGCTAAACTGTCATCTTTCTTTTTATTAAAAATGGGCTTACAGGGCCAGGTGCAGTGGCTCATGCCTGTAATCCCAACACTTTGGGGAGCTGAGGTTGGAGGATTGCTTGAGGCTAGGAGTTTGAGACCAGTCTGGGCAACATAGTGATACTGTCTCCAAAAAATATTTAAAATTAGCCAGGCATGATGCTGAGTGCCTGTAGTCCCAGCT
>NW_012105997.1:1828520-1857998 GCF_000951045.1 Mandrillus leucophaeus | reverse complement strand
GAGACCATCCTAACACAGTGAAACCCCATCTCTACTAAAAACACAAAAAATTAGTCGGGCATGGTGGCAGGCGCCTGTAGTCCCAGCTACTCAGGAGGCTGAGACGGGAGGATGACCTGAACCCAGGAAGCAGAGCTTGCAGTGAGTCGAGATCACGCCACTACACTCCAGCCTGGGCGACAGAGCGAGACTCTGTCTCAAAAAAAAAGAAAAAAGAAAAAAAGAAAAAAAGGGAGAAAATCTATATGGGAGAAATGAAAATTATTGAAGGAGCTTGGGGGAAAGGCCGAAAAAATCTTGGCTATTCATATAAATCAACTCCCAGGGCTGGCTTTATGGCTGTTGGGCAACCCCTGGCCAGTCAGCATCCTGGCAGTTGTCATTTGGCAGAGTCAGAGGGCAGACACACAATGACAGCAAGAGCAAAGGCGGGCCCTGCCCACGAGGAAGAGCCGCGGCTGTTGAGCATCAGTGTGTATTTCTCAAGGAGCATGAAAGAGACTTTTTGCAAAATTGCAAAGAACTGGCCTGACTGGGAAGTGCAAGAATTATCTTCCCTTCAGAGAAAAGGGAAGTTTAACGGAGGCCTCCTTGGGCTGGGACACATCTCAAAGTCATGGTTCTCAGAAACCCAGGGTGCATTTATGGACAAGTCTATTACGGGAGTTGTAGTTGTATCTTGAAGATGCAAAGATTCATTTTATACCTTTATTTTACACATCAGACCTTACCCAGGTACCATTCTGTGCCAGGCAGTGCCTAGGACTGAGGCAGATTTGGCTCCATTGATGTGCCCTGGAAATGGATTTCATTGCACACTGAAGGACCAGCCCTTAAATGCGTTGTCGTCAAATAACAAAAGAAAATTTCACTCATTTCTGGTGATTTTCTCAGTAACCTTTCTCATATATTTGAATGTAACTAGAAATATGTTTTTTGTCCAAGTCTTTCAGTTCACCAAAAACCAAAGTTAAATTTTACCCTTGCAACAATTTGAGAAGTTTGGCCAGCAATTTGATCTGCCTATTTAGAGTCAGAGCTGGAGGCCAGCTGCAGATGAGGAAAGGGAGATTTGTCCCGGGGCACACTGCCTGTTCCTGCCACCTGTGGGCTGCCTTCTTCCTGTTCTGTTCTGTGCTGCCCCTAGTGGACTGACCCCTTATCCCTCCCTCCTGTGCCTGCAACGCAGCTTATGGTGCTGGGCCTCGGGAAATGGAGGGCCCTCATCTGCATCCATAAGAAGAAAGCCTGGGTTATTCATCTGTTTAGACAGAAGTGCATTCCAACCTTTAGCAGGATCTGAAGGTGACAAGCTATGATTTCATTACTGTGCATCCATCTTTTGTCTGCTTGGCCCTAGTCCTCTGGGTGTGGTTTCCGCCTGGCAAATTACTTCCAGGAGGTGCTTGAGAAGGCAGTAGCGTGTGGAGACATCTTATGTGCAGCATGCTTTTGTTTACAAATGATTTATTACTGGTTATGTCAAAATACACATCCTGAATGAATGGGCAGTGCTGGGTAGAAATCAGTGACGTCAATCGTGGTTATTTTACTTAGCAGTGGATTTTTTTTTTTCCTTTTCAGTGTAGTAGTAATTTGTAAATGCTTTAAGGAGGTTATGCTTTCTTTAGTGGCTTGGCATCTTGGAAATTGGAGCAGCCAGGCTTGGCGTGCTGTGTCCATTTTTAGCCCTAGCAGGCAGGAAGTGTGGCCATGCTCTCCCAGGGTAACTGCTGCGAGTTTGTGGCTAGAATGATGCTGGGTGGGAGTTCCTCAACTGTTTGAATGCAATGGGCTTAGCTCATGGTAAGAAAGTGCATGGAGCCTGGGAAGCGATTGGTATCTGGTTACCCTGAGCTCAGCCTCTAGTAACAAATGACACAAGGCGTTTGTGAAGGCTGGAAAGCCTCTGTGAGAAGAGCACCTTGCATCCCACGGGGAAGGGGCAGCCCCCTGGAGCATGAGGGGTCTCTTGCTGCCTCTGCTTTGGGTCTGGCTGAGGGGCCACTTTGCTGCCTGACCCCCAGCCAGGATACGAGTTCCCAGATTGCTGGTGGGCGTGTGACAGCCCACGTGGCCACAGCACCCTGCCCCCTGCTTCTTCAACCCTCCTAGGTCGGGGAGTTCCAGTGGCAGGGCAGAGAGACCATTCCCCACGGCTGACTCAGCTACAGTCCACCCAGAGTGCGTTTATCGGCAAGTCTACTACAGAGGCACTGTACCTGAGCCTGGAACAAACCTTCTTCTTTCATGGACTTCCCTGGTCTCTCCAGGACACCTCAGTGCAAATGCAGCTGTGTAATGCCACCCCACACACTGAGTGGGGGGGAGCGGGTGGGCTCCATGTCAGTCAGGGACCTTAGGGATGCACGAGATGGAAATATGACTCAAGTTCAGTCAAGTTCGTAGGGGCGTTGACTTACAGAACTGAAAGCTCAGGTACAATTGGATCCATAGGCCAGATGTTGCCACGAAGGCCCTGACTCCCTCTCATATGTGCTCTGACAGACTCAGTCCTGTGGAGCCTCCAGCAAACTCACATTCTATCTTCCCTGTGGAAGGAGAGAGCTTTTCCCTACAGATCAACCCAGACGTGAGTCTCCTTGGCTCTGACGAGCCAGGCTTGGATAACTCAAAGCTTCCTCAGTGTCTCGGGCTTGCCCTGTTTTGATAATCCAGGCTTGGGCCCCGTGTCCTCCCAGGGACCAGAGGTGGAAACACAGCTCCTTTGGCAAGGGTCCTATTTTCAGTGGGGGTCCAGGGCAATAAATGAAATAATCATTGTGATAATACCAGCGATCACAGGTGTTGAGGGTGCCCTTGCTGAGTGCCAGCCAGGTCCTGCTCTAAGCACTTGGACGTGTTAACTCGGTCGGTGCTCACAACTGCAATACCAGGTGAGGTATTTTTGACAATCAGTGCATTTTTGACAGAAGGAACTGGAGGCCCAGACAGGGTAGCAGCAGGGTGGGGATTTGAAAAGGGACTGAGACCAATAATCCCCAAGACGGAGGGGTGATGCCTATGTGTGGGAGCAGGGGCCACACGGCTGCTGGGGATGGGGTGGGAAGAGGCGTCCTGTGGCCCCCAGGCTCACTCAGGGAGCAGTCAGACGGAAGGCTGGGGTAGACACCTGGGCCCGCCTGGGAAGGGTTTTAGAATCACAGGAGGGACTTGAGCTCCCTCTTGAACTGGGGGAGGTGATGCCAGAGATGTGGAGGTCTATAGGTACTGGGTTGGGGGCACAGAGCTGGGGGCCAGGAGTGGCTCACCGAGCTATTACCCAGCAGGGCTGTGCCTCACAGTCACGGGGGAAGTTCCTAAGAGCCTCCTGCTCGGACCCTGCTCTCATGATTGGCTCCAAGTTCTACAGTGAGGCCAGGACAGTAGAATTTTTTACAAAGCTCCCCCAGAGAATTCCAAGTGTGGCCAGGGTGGAGAATGCCAGGGTCTTCTGCAGGGTCCCAGAATGAGGTCAGGACTTTCTTCGATGGGGAGCGCAGGATGGGAGCCCAGGAGGAATGGGCAGGGTGCTGTGGCTCAGGGTACTGGTGGAAGAGAGGCATCGATGCTGAGTCTGATGCCCTGTGCTGGGCAAGAACTCTGCTCTTGCAGGAAGTGAAATTGCTGGAAGAAATTGCTAAAGGAAAGCAATTGAATAGAATTGTCCATGACAAGTTGTTAGTGGATTCATGAAGTCCAATTTTAAAAGCTGCTTTTTGAAAGAAGGATCCTGGAGAAGGGCTCACTAATGAGCAAGTTGCTGGTGTTGGGATGTCAGGCAGCTGCGCTGATGGAGGTCACTCCCAGCTCCCCTGAAGCCACAGGAGCCACCACATGTGGTCATTTACACAGTTCCATTCATTCATTCACTGTCTCAAGTTCATTCAACACATATGAACGGAAGGTCTTCTGGTGCTGAGACTCCAATGGTGAACAAAACCCACAGGTGCACTTGCATTCTTTGCCGCTGGATGCCTAACCTGAATCTGGGGGTCCTGTGAGAGGCAGTCTCCTAAGGGGCTGGCTGTGTTGAGCCCAGCCCTGCTCTGGAGACTTCGTGGGGCGAGGGGGCTGGGGGCCATTGAAGGCTGCTCTGAGGTCGTTGTGTTGTCCGTGTGGGATTGAGAAGGCCTCATGCCAGGACCTGTGCTCTTCTCTCCCAGGTGGGCCAGGGCCATGTGTATTCATTAGGGGCCTGTCATCCACTTGGGTGCTTAGGACAGAGTGGTTGCCCCAGCTCTCTGCTCCACAGAACCCCAGTTGCCACACGTGATACTTTTGCTAGGCCTTCTTCTAAAGAGTTCCACTGAGCCCATAAGAGATGTGTGTTCCTGCCACTCTGTTCCCAGCCACAACATAGAAAAGGGACTGAACTCTATGCCAGGGTGGGTGGGCTGAGAGCCCCAGGCACAGCGGCTTCTGTTGGGCCATTTCTGCCCAGGTACCTTTCTCCGGCTCCCTCCCTGCTCCTATCCCTGCCTCTCTGCCCTCTCTGGCTTTTCCCATCGTCAGCTTCACCTCTTAGGACCTCGTCTTCCAGAACCCCAGGCCCTTCCTCAGGCCCTCAGCTAGTGACCCCAGTTTTGGTGGAGGGACTGCTCTGACCCCAGCCCCAGCCCTTAGTGGCAGCAGTGGCAGCTCTGTGGGCAGCTGTGGCTAACTTGAGCCTCTGGCGGCATTCCCACCTGCACTCCTGCCCCGGGCAGAGGCCTGGAGAGCTGGTGCTCAGCCCGGCACAGCGGCTGGCATGCCATTCTTTTGACATGAGTAATAGCAAAGCAAGTCCAAGAAATGTCCAGTGTTTTCTCCCTGTTGTTGCCCAATTTCAAAGAGATAATCCAATCACCTTATCAGGTGAGGGGTGGGGCAGCCTTCCCAGAAGCAGACAGAGTGCTGGGGACACCCTGACATGGCTCAGGAGTCCTGGCTGTCCAGAGCGAGTGCTACAAGTCTGGGAAGAACCTCACAATGGAATCACTTGCCTATTTGCTCCTGATGTGAAAACCAGTTTGAATTTTTTTTTTTTTTTTTTTTTTGAGACAGACTTTTGCTCTGTCACCCAGGCTGGAGTGCAGTGGCACAATCTCGGCTCACTGCGACCTCTGCCTCCCAGGTTCAAGTGATTCCTCTGCCTCAGCCTCCTGAGTAGTTGGCATTACAGGCACTCGCCACCATGCTTGGCTAATTTTTGTATTTTTAGTAGGGACTGGTTTCACCATGTTGGTCAGGCTGGTCTTGAACTCCTGACCTCGTGATCCACCCACCTCAGTGTCCCAAAGTTTTGAATTATTTTTAAAGGCTTCAAGGAGAGCGTTTGTTTTGAGAGAAATTCTGTCAAGATATCCAGCCCAGTGTGAAGACACAATCTTCCTTTAACGTAGGATTCAAACCACACACAGTTTACTTCTGGGTATCTCTGTCAGGATCTTGTTCATTTCCCACTGCCTGATGTCTGGGTGGTGGAAGCTGAGGCCCCTGAGAAATCACAACAGACCCAGGGAGTGGTGGGAGTGCTACTTTTCCACGTCTGGTCTGGGTTTTGGGGGGTGATGTCCCCACAGAAGGCTTAAACTGGAAAATATCCATGATGAGCCCAGGGTGCATTTGGTGGAGGTTTAAATACTGTGTCAAGATGCATACAAATAAAATTAACCACGGTGCATGGCAGAAGATGTCTCTGGGAAACTGAGTGTCTGAACAAATGAAAGAAACACAAGAGAACAAACTCTTAAGCTTTTTGTAGAGAAAGAGTTTGTGCTCGAAATAGGGACAAGTTATAGGGTGACAGTCATGACTGTTTTCAGCAGGGAGGGCAAGCGAAGGTGGGTGAGCTTGGTTTGTTGTTGTTGTTGTTGCTGTTTTGAAACAGAGTCTCCCTCTGTCGCCCAGGCTGGAGTGCAACAGTGCGATCTTGGTTCATTGCAACCTTTGCCTCCCGGGTGCAAGTGATTCTTGTGCCTCAGCCTCTCCAGTAGCTGGGACTACAGGCACCCACCACCGTGCCCGGCTAATTTTTGTATTTTTAGTAGAGGCAGGGTTTTGCCATGTTGGCCAGGCTGGTCGCGAATTCCTGATCTCAAGATCCCAAGCCTACACCTCGGCCTCCCAAAGTGCTAGGACCGCAGGCACGAGCCACCGCATCTGGCCAGGTGAGCTGTTTTTAAGACACAAGCTCAGGCAGACATGGGATTGTCAGCAGGGTTTTTACCATCAGGTAACAGTCAATGTGTTCCCCTCTGCCCAACGTCCCTCACTGTACTCAAGAAATATCTGATGACCCAATAATAAAAGCTTACAAGATTAACTGGGATAACCCAGTTTAACATTCAATGAAGTCCCACTGGGCTGCAGAATATGGAAACATTGACCCATATAACTTGGCATTTGTATCCTTTCTGCAAACTCTCAATAATGTATAGTTTTAAAATCTAGGAGTTACGGAGCGTAAAGTAGCTGAGCTTTCTAGAAAGCAGACATTGTAATGAGTAAGCAAAGCAAGAAAACCTCAGTCATTGCTACCACCTCTATTTTAAGCAAAGGCATGTGGAGCTCCCTGGGATACTTGGAAATGCACATTCCCAGGTACTGTACAGGCCGTTCCTATGAACTATGCTAACGCAGCCTTCAGTACAGTCTTCTGTTTTCTGAGCTCCAGGGCAAGGTTGGCAATTTTGTCCCATCTCACCTGCCTGAAGCCAGAACACCTGAGGACTTGGCTCGGGCTGGAAGATCCACTTCCATGGCTGGTGGATGTTGGCCATGGACAGGAGAACTTTGCTCCTTGCCGGGTGGACCCATCCACAGGACTGTGTCTGTGTCCTGATGATCTGGGAGCTGGCTTCCCCCAGAGAGAGTGATCCAGGAGAAAGCAAGAAAGATGCTACAGTGTCCTTAGGACCTAGCCTGAGAAGCCACATTCTGCTGTTTCTTTGACATCCTGTTGGTCACCTGATTTAACCTTATTCCTCCAGGAAAGAAGGGCTGGCTGTTTCCCAACAGTATGTATGGGTGAGGGATCCTCATTCTTTCATGACCCCGGGTGGATTAGTTGAGGCTCCCAGCAGCATCCCGGCAAATCTGACTGGTTAGCTTAGTGAGAAAGGGAGCTTGGCAGACGGCTACCGCAGAGTTCTCAGAATCAATGGTGAAGCTGGATAACTAGGCTGAGAAAACAGGCAGGAGCCCAGAAGCTAGCAGCCCGAACCATGGTCAAGGCCAGGCCACAGGAAGCTTTTAGTAAGAATGTGGCCTGTGGTCCATGGCCACTGAGCCTGCTAGGCCCTTCCAGCTGTGGCCTCTGCGACAGTTCCAAAGCATCCAGGGGTCTATCACCCTAAAGACCAACATCTTGGGTAGGATTTGGTTGGAGTCGGTGTCACCCCCTGCCAAACCCTAACTGCATGGGGGAGGGAATGTGAGTGGACAGGAAGGACCTCCCCCGGGAGGTGGAGCACTTTGGAGTAGCAGCTGACAGGTAAAGGGCACCTCACCGGCCCACAAAGGACAAAAGGCCAGCCTGTCTATACTGAGCTCAAGTGTCAGTTTTGGCTGCAAGTATACCTGGTATTACACTATTAACGTATTCCTGAAAAGTTATGTTAATTGAAATTGTGCTTTATATACACTGGGTAAGCTTAATACCCTTCAGAAGTCCATAGCTAATCCTTTTGTGAAGCAGCTAATCTTTTTAGAGAACAAATGGTCACTTCTTAACCATTTCTTTCAAGATTAGGAGTCTGTTGTGTTTTCTCACGGCAGAGTAGCCAGTGTTTAAGTTTCCTCTTTTGCTCATGGTGAAGAAATGTTACTTTATAGAAAGCTGCTTGCAGCCTCTCATGCCCAATGAAAAAACAATGAGGGGTTTTTTCCTTGATTTTTAATCTCCACTGTAATCAACTGTCTTTTGCAAGGAGTACAGATTGTTGAAAATTTTAAAGAGCTTATATGATTTTATTCTTACCAGCAAGGCTATTTTAATATGAGCATATTTTAAAACTAAGAATGGCAGGATCTGAATGAGTGAAGAAGCAGGCACTGTGAGTTGTTCTGTGGCAAAGCACATTTGGACATTCACCTCCAACGTTTCTGTTTTTCTTCTGTAAGGAGCTTTCAGACTATATATAGCAGAGGTATTTTGTTCGGTTTCCTAGAGTTGCTTTCACATTTCCTGGATAACAGCATGCCGGGAGAGGAGGCTGGGGTGGGCGTGGGGAGTAAGCCTGAGAGGTTTAGACTCTACTCCACCAGGTCTAGCGACGGGTTCTGTGTGTCCGAAATAGTCATGGTGGCCACAGGAGAGGAGAGACCTAACAAAGGAGGAACTAGACAGGGAATGAGTTGGGAAGCCACTGTCACAGTCAAAAACCGGAGGGGAGAAAGAGGGGAAGTGAGAGAGACCAAGGGAAAGAGAGTTGTCTCTCTTTTTTTTGAGATAGAGTCTTGCTCTGTCACCCAGGCTGGAGTGCAGTGGTATAATCTTGGCTCACTGCAACTTCTGCCTCCTGAATTCAAGAGATTCTCCTGCCTCAGCCTCCTGAGTAGCTGGGATTACAGGTGCACGCCACCACACCTGACTAATGTTTGTATTTTTAGTAGAGATGGGGTTTCACTGTGTTGGCCAGGCCAGTCTCAAACTCCTGACCTCGTGATCTGCCAGCCTTGGCCTCCCAAAGTCCTAGGATTCCAATCGTGAGCCTCCGCGCCGGGTCTCTCTTAACCCAAGAGAGAGGATGGCAGGCGAGTAAACTGGATGCCGCCGCCCCGGGGGTTGGGTTCTCGCTCACCATTAGGGAGCTAGCATGTTGAATATTAGTGTATTTCTCGATATGTCTAACTCAGCTACCTTTTCCTCCAGCATTGGAACACACAGCTATCATTGACTGACGCCAGATGAAGTACTGGCTTGTATTTTCAGGGGCTGGATTCTTAAAAAGCACATTCCTTTAAACACTAGAATCCTACTCAATGTGGCAAGACACTCCCCGTGAGAGGGCATAGCAGGTAACGGTGGATCCATTCAGCAGGGTTGAGTTTGCTCAGTTTTAATATATGTAAGATGTGGGCCCATATTATGATTAGCAAAACCAGTGCTTGGAGATGGAAACTAAGTTGTTCGGGGTCATGTAACCAGAGGGTAACAGAGCTGGGATCAAGCCCCAGTTTGTCTCCCCAACCCAGGGCATCTCCGCAGACCTGAACAGTCCCCCTCCTGGTGGAGAGGAGCTTCCTGGAGGGGGTGCCGCCTGGGAATCAGGGCAGCCTGTTTTATGCCACCTTCTGGGATTGCAGACTATGATTCGGAGGTTGTCACGCCTTTGAGTGAAATACAGAGCTGAAGAAAACTCAGAAAGTAACATTTTTGAGTGGGTAGCTTAGTTTCATCAGTGAAAGGGAGTCATTTTCTTGATTCAATTGTACTTTTAAAAGAGAATACTAATACCCATTTACCTGGTGCATTTTAATGAATGAGTTCTTATTTATTATTATTGTACAGTATTGTTGAAAGCATGATGGCTTTCTGTCTTTTGTACAGCTTTTTCCATATTTCATATTGCATTTAAGTATAGAACACAGTAATCATCATTTTTTTTTGGCTGACAGAATTGATGCACTCTTCAAAAACTGTTAGAGAGAATATTGATTTCCTGGAGATAAGAATCCTGATTTGCTTTTTTTCTTCAAGATTGTAAATTGCATTAGTGGTAACCGTCAGATTTATGGTTAACGTAAAACTTCAAGAGGGGTAAATTGGATGACTCACAAACCTCCCATCATCAGTGTTTGCTGTTTACGCTTCCCTGGACAGCCTGTCTCATGCAGCATCCAAACAGACTTTAAAATTCCTTTAATTTAACACAGAACCTTCCGCTGATGAGTTTTTTGCTTTGTTTATCTGGTCATCTCTGTGCCCTTGTTTCCTGTCCTGCTCTCTCTTTCAGTAAATCTTGTTTGCTATCAACAGCCCTGTGTTTGTGTCCTTAGAGCTTGGAATTCCTGAGCGGGAAGGAAATGCTAGGAAACTTAATGCAGATATGTAATTCTTTTACTGTTTTCAAATGTACAGGGACCATCGGTTGAACTGATGTATCCTTCCTTCTTCTGAAAGTGCTCAGTGGGAATTCATTTCCCCTTTTGCATATCTTTAATGGCTTAATTCCAGGCACCTAGACCCATGTCTCCTGGATGCATGACAGATTAGCTGTGCTGGGTTAGACTCACAGGCTTATCTGGAATTCCGCACCCATCTACAACGCTGATTGAGTGAACAGCAAACATCTTACTGTGGGTACAAACTTGGAGGTGTTTATTTGGAAATTTATATCTACCTTCCATATAACATCTTGGAAAGCACACTGTTTGGTAGATGAGGCCTTATTGATGATGTCACTTAGAAAAATATCGTAGCATTCATTTTTATATCAATCTTCATTCAGCCCAATATTTGTGGCTGAACAAAACACTGACAACATGTCAGAGGTGAAGGTCATGGTCAGTTGCCTTTCCCATGGGAAAACAAAGATTAGCAGTGTAGCTATGGAAAGCAAATGTCTGTTAAGTACAGAGGTTGTTGTTAATAGCTTTATGTATTCAATTTGTTTGCAGTTGTCAACATCTCATTAGTTGTAAGCCCAATGACACTGCTTGCTGTTTCAAGTTACTTTTAAATTACACACATGCTACTTAATCTTAAAAACAAAATTAAACGTTGGACAGGTTTACATTTCAAGCTACAACATGAAACCATTGTATTTGGGGATAAGGAGTTTAACATGCATTGTAAAATAAAATTAGGGGGTACTTTGCATTCACAGCGGCTTATGTAATTAGGTTCAGTCAACTGTAATCTTGCAGGTTAATGTCTTCCATGATGTATGCTGTGTAAATAGTAAACTTACATATCCCTTAATACATCTGAATTATTATATAAATCCTTAATACTAATACAATAAAGTATTTTAAGCAAATTACTTGGAAGTGTGAGTTGCATGGCAAGTAGGTAACACTGATATATTTTTAAGAGATCAGCAAAGATAAATATTTCATTTATTTAACAAATATAGGTATTTATCAAGGGTCTACTTGGTCCAGGTACAGGGGACACAAAGATCTGAAAACCATAGTTACTGTCCTCCAGAATCTGCTAACTGAGTGTGACGTTTCCCGAGGGTTCCCTGGAACACGGATCCCCAGTGCCCTGTAGGGTGTAGACAGAAGAGTTGGGAACCACAGGGTGCAACGGGTGGGTTCTCTTTGGAGTTTGTGGATAGAGTTCAGAGGGCCTGCAAATCTAGATGGAGAAAACATTTGCACTTTTATTTCCATGTAATTGGCTTCTTTTGTAGTCCTGCATATCCTCTGTGCCTTTAAAACATTGTTTTTAGGCCTGGTATGGTGGCTCACGCCTGTAACCCTAGCACTTTGGGAGGCTAAGGCAGGCGGATCACTTGAGATCAGGAGTTGGAGACCAGCCTGGCCAACATGGCAAAACCCCATCTCTACTAAAAACATAAAAATTAACCAGATGTGGTGGTATGTGCTGGTAATCCCAGCTGCTTGGGAGGCTGAGGCAGGAGAATCATTTGAACCCTGGAGGCGAGGTGAAGGTTGCAGTGAGCCGAGATTACACCATTGCACTCTAGCCTGAACAAGAGAGGGAGATTCCATCTCAATGAAAACAAAAACAAAAGCATTGTTTTTAGAATTTATTTTTTAAATTACGTGCGTGGAGTGAAAGTCACTCATTTTTAGTGTACAGCTCCATGAGTTTGGACAAATGCAGAGTTGTGCAATCAGTAACACTATCAAGACACGCACATCTTACCACCCCACCTCCGAAAAATAAAATCTGTCATCGTGCATCTTTATGTCAGACCCTGTAAGCCCACCCCTAGCCCTGGTATCCACTGATCTGTTCTCCATCTTTGTAATTTTGCCTTTTCTGGAATGTAATATGTATGGAATTATTTATAGCCTTTTGAGTCTGGCTTCTTTCACTTAGCACATGGATTTAAGAAACAGCCTTGTGTGTATCAATAGTTCATTCCATTTTATGGCTGAGTAGCATTCTGTTGTATGCATGTAGCACAGTTTGTTTATCCATCTCCAGTTGGGGGACATTTGGGTTGTCTTCAGTTTGGGGCACTTAATGAATAAAATGGCTGTAACATATGCATGTAGGGTTTTGAGTAAACCTAGGTTTTCATTTCATATGGATAAGTAGATAGGACGGGATGGCTGGCTCACATGCTACGTGTGTTTAACTTTATAAGAAACTTCCCAACTACTTTCTGTCATGGGTTCACCATTTGCTTTTCCACCAGCAGTTGCTCTGCATCTTTGCCAACATTTGCTATTGCCAGTTATTTTTTTTTTTAATTTATTTCCTTTCTTTCTTTTTTTTTTTTTTTTTTTGAGATGAAATCTTACTCTGTCTCCAGGCTGGAGTGTAGTGGCGCAATCTCGGCTCACTGCAACTTCAGCCTCCTGGGTTCAAGCGATTCTCCTGCCTCAGCCTCCCAAGTGGCTGGGATTACAAGCACGTGCCACTACGCTCAGCTAATTTTTCTACTTTTAGTAGGGACGGAGTTTCACCACATTGGTCAGAATGGTCTCAATCTCCTGACCTCGTGGTCCACCAGCCTCAGCCTTCCAAAGTGCTGGGATTACAGGCATGAGCCACTGCACCCAGCCTGCCAGTTATTTTTTCCTTTGTAAGTTTTTGCCATCCTTATAGGTGAGTAGTAGTATTTCATGTCAGTTTAAATTTGCATTTCCCTAGTGACTCACAGTGTTCAGTATCTTTTCAGGCCCTTATTTGTATATAAAGTTGTTTATCTCCTTTAATAGTATGTGTTCAAACCTTTTGCTTATTTTTAAAATTGTGTTGTAAATGCTACATATTTTATTGTATGCAATTAAAAGCATTATTCTGATGATAAGTTTCCCTAAGTGGCCCAAAGGATTCATGTTCAAAAAAAGATTAAGAACCTTTGAAAGACACACTGACTTTAAAATGTTCTTTACATTTTTGCATTTTCTCATGACACGTCTACTTTGCTCAAAGTCTGCCTCAAGGCAGAAGCTGGCCTGTGATAGAATATTTCTCACCCCATTTTCTTTCTTTCTTTCTTTCTTTTCTTTCTCTTTCTTTCTTTCTTTCTTTCTTTCTTTCTTTCTTTCTTTCTTTCTTTCTTTCTTTTCTTTCTCTTTCTTTCTTTCTTTCTTTCTTTCTTTCTTTCTTTCTTTCTTTCTTTCTCTTTCTTTCTTTCTTTTCTTTCTTTCCTTTCTCTCTCCTTCCTTCCTTCCTTCCTTCCTTCCTTTCTTTCTTTCTTTCTTTCTTTCTTTCTTTCTTTCTTTCTTTCTCTTTCTCTCTCTCTCTCTCTTTCTTTCTTTTTCTTTCTGTTTTTCGTATATGAAGAGGGATTTCCAAATGTCACCGTCAAGTTGGTCATTCCCTCTGCCCCTTCCCAGGAGCCGCAAGCCATTTCTCTATGCTGATTTCTGAAACTCTACCGCCCTCTTTGCATCTTTACCCAAATGGAAGGAATCCTAGGTTGTGGGGAAAATGTGAACTAGCGTATTCCAGAAAAATGACCCCACTCCACCTTAGGAATTAGGAGTTTTTTCTTAATGCAGGACAAAAGTCTGAGTGTGTATTTTATCATCACTTATCATGCACATTTTATTATTGTTTATCTCCACAACACCATGGGCTTGGGATATTTTTCTGCCTTAATCTCTGTTTTTTCATCAGTTTCCCAGTAGGGACTCATCTCCTAGCAAAAATGTTTTTTAACTATTTGGGATATTTTTTAAAGCCTTTTGTGGAGCCTTTTATATGGTCAGCTAAGTTTTGACTTAGTCGTCACTCATTCTTTGAGTCAAGTTTCAATACCGTCTTCAATGGTTAACGTTTCTTGGAACCATAAAGCTCATTTATGATGAATATATTAATTTTATTGTGTAGTTCTTCTATTAAGGAATATAAAAAGAAATTTAGGGCACTTAAAGTGGTTCTGTATTATTTGTATTTGAATTCAACTTACCATTGTCCTCCTCCCATCAAAAAGAAAAAAACATTGACAAAGAATATTACACGCAAAGTCTGTATCGAAAATTAACAGGCCAGGCGCGGTGGCTTACGCCTGTAATCCCAGCACTTTGGGAAGCCGAGATGGGCGGATCACGAGGTCAGGAGATCGAGACCATCCTGGCTAACACGGTGAAACCCTGTTTCTACTAAAAAAAAATTCAAAAACTTAGCCAGGCATGGTGGCAGCGCCTGTAGTCCCAGCTACTCGGGAGGCTGAGGCAGGAGAATGGCGGGAACCCAGGAGGCGGAGCTTGCAGTGAGCCGAGATCGCGCCACTGCACTCCAGCCTGGGCGACAGAGCGAGACTCCGTCTCAAAAAAAAAAAAAAAAGAAAATTAACATGCCGCGTTGAAGAACTCTGCCATGTGTGAATTATTAATATTACTGTTTTAGAATGAGTTTTATCGATAAATGAATGTCCTACATTTTGTATTTGGCCTATTGTGGCCAAATATATGCAAACTTGTGTTACGTGCTTATGTTTTGGAGTATAGGAGCTATAAAAAAAGATGGTTCCCCTCCATATGTGTACAGTTCTTCCGGGGAAATGAAGACATACACAGGTGGAATGATAAGAACAGTGACAAAGAAGGGCCGCATGGAGTTTCCTTCCGGCCTTTTGCACGTGGCAAGCAGGCCCCTCATTGCAGCTGCGGTTTTTTACTCTGCTTTCCCTGCAGCGACAGAGACAGGAGCGTGGAGAAGGGCACGTGTGCTCTTTTGTAGCTCGAACCTGTGCTCGAACCACCCTCCCACACTCCACTCCCTGCTCAGATTCCTCATGCAGCAGTGACAGAGTACCACGCACTCAGTGGCTCACCCTCAGAGAAGCCTGGGCCTGGTCTACCCAGCTGCTTCTCTGCTCATCGTCTCACTTGACGAAGTCGACAGGCTGCAGGGTCATGTGCCTTTCCAGAGGCTCAGGATGAATTCACTCCCAAACTCATTCAGGTGGTGGCAGAATGCAGTTCCTTGAGGTTGTGGGACTAAGATCTTAGCTTCCACGCAGGCTGTGGACTGGGGGAGGTCCTCAGAGCTAGAGGCTGTCCCGATGCCTTAGCAGGTGGCTCCTTCCTCCATCTTCAAAGCCAACCATGTGCTCCCAGTCTCTCTGACCCCCCTTCTCCCTCATCTCTCTGGCTCTCCTGCTCCTCATCTGCCTTTAAGGGCTTGTGTGGTAACACAAGGTACACCCAGTGATCCAGGATAATCTCCCTACTTACAGTCAGCCGTTTAGCAAACATAATCCCATCTGCAAAGTCCCTTCACAACGGTACCGGGATTACTGTTTGATGGAAAAGAACAGGACTGGAAATCTTGGGGGACATTTTTGGATTCTGCCTACCACCCCCTCCGTACACACATAAACAGCAAAATGACAAAATTCAAGGCTCTCCTGAGTGACTGTTTGCAGCAAAGAAGGTTGTTTCCATTTCAGAGACAATATGTGCTGAGATGATTTTGTGATATTTACACATTTGGTGTTTTATCCTCGTGGACTACATTATACATATCTTTAGGAATACTCTTTACATAAATTAAGATAATTTTCTCTTTCCTGAAAACATAACAGCATGCCACGCGTTCTGGATGAAAATGAGGAACTGTTTACACCACGGGTCCAATTAAACTCCGCGAGAATTCTGATGTGTGATAAAAATGTGCTCAGATGTATAACATATTTTAAGTTTCCTAGGACTTTCCTTGCAAACATAATCACAAATTAATATTAAAAAGCTATTTAATTACAATATCAAGAATGTATCAAAGGCTCCCTGGCATTTAACAGAGAAAGTTACGCTAAACATACGTCATTATTCTCCTCCATGCAGTTGTTCGGGGTGACCTCGCTTAGCTGGGATTGACAAATCCACCCCAGGTGGCAGGGTGGAAGAGCTTGGAGTTTGGAGTTAGAAGGTCTGGGTTGAATTTTCTCTTTCCAGGCCCCTACCCCTCCAGGCTGGGCCAGTTTGGGAAGCCAGTCCCATGGTTTCCTTAAACCTCGATTTTCCTCATGGGCATGATAATCCTGATTTGAGATTTAATGAAGTCATATCGAAGAAAATACTTTGTAACCTATGAAGCACAGATGCTTGCTAAACAACTTCCTGTAAACATACGTTATCCCCCTCCCCGCCCCCACACGTGCACACACACACACACACACACACACACACACACCCCTCCGGTGATTGGAACTCACTCATCTTTCTCACAGTTGGTTTGAAAACTTCTGGGTTTCTGAAATGAAGATTCTTTGCAGAGGACAATCTTGGGGAAAAAAAAGATGAAGTTTGATTTCCCTGTTTTCTTTGCACTGTAGGGGTGTTCACTGAGGTTGCAGAGCACCAGCCGTGTCTGCAGAGGAGTTTGCACCTCACTGGTGTGCACTGTATTGCTTCACCATTGAGAGCCTGAATGTGAACCTTGTTGTATTAAGGTGATATTCTTGTCCTTCATGTGTTAGAATATGTATTTGCTTTGAAGAGAGTCAGACTCCCTGTCTTTTGGGACATGCCTTTGAGATCTGCCTTTCAGTAAATAAGATGCTGTCCTCAAATTGATCTGGGTTACCTCTCTGCATTGGAAAATCTAAATACTTCATAGAAAGCTCGGTGATGGCTTGAGTTTCCCAGAATGCTGCATTCATCCCCAAGGATGAGTCATGTCTTTGGGGGATGATGGGGCTTTGACACTGGACACATGGACACTGGACAGGAAGTTAGAATCCAGTCTCCCAGCCCTCAACCCCATGCTTCTTTCCGTGGGGAAGGAGGAGAAGCTCCGCCCCACCCCACTGGCCTGCTCTGCTGAGATTGTGGAGCACTGGGAAGCAGGGGCCGAGCCTTCCCCAGTCTGGGCCTAGGGGCTCTGGACATTGTCTACACCGGGGAGGTGGTCAGCATACGTGCGTGGGAACTTTCTGGAAGGAAGGAATGACCCTTCTAGCCGTGGGACGGTGGTCATCCGTGAGCCGCAGCCTCAGGAGGTGGGTTCCCTTCAGGCTCCAGCTCTCAGGGCAGCGCCCCCTGGGAGCCTCCTTTTTTAGGCCCGTGAAGAAAGAAGGGCTGCCAACGTTTGGGGCCCCCACTATGAGCACAGCCCCCTCTCTCCTCCTCAATCCCTGTCCCTGCCTCTACGTACCTCTGCGGCATTTGCAAAACCCTTTTCTTAGCAGGTGGTCCCATCTGTGTTTGCCCTTCTCCTCCCGTTTCCATGGAGAGGCTGGCACCGGGACGCGTGACTGACAGTGCTGTCTCCCCCAGCAGTCCCCTCTGAATCTGTCGGGTGCGGTGTGGGCTCTGGGCTCCACCCTACTCCTTCCTTAGCCCCCTCCCACTGCCCAGGCTGCTGGGGCTCCCAGCTCCCGTGGTGCAAATGTGGCCTTTGCTGGAGGCCGGATGCAGTTGTGCCAGGAGTAAGCAGAGCTTTTGTGACCAAAATCAACCCCGGGGCATCTCAGGCTCTAGCGCTGGTGGGCGTGTGAGATCATTTCAGCCCAACCCACGTCCCAGGCTTGAATCCCATTACCAGGGGCAACGGATCCTTCTTGTCCTTTCCCAGCCTGGTGATGGACATCCACTGTGTCTCCACACAGCTGGCCACTCTGTGGACAGCTGTTTGTGACTCAGCTCCTCCCAGCCTGAGCGGCATCTGGGCCCTGCAACTCCATCCTTTGCTCCCCTTTCTTCCCCCGGGGAGCCTCTCATCTCCCTGGTTGGACCCCATCTCCAGCTGAGGGCACCTTCTCTGACCTGTTCTGCGGAGCACCCTGGCTTGATGACACTTCCGCTTCCCTCCCAGGGTTGTGCTGGGGGCATCAGTCTCTGAGCAGCCCCTCCCTGAGGGCTGCCATGTCCCCTTAGTGCCCAGGCACGTCAAGCACTGCTACAAACCCAGACATTGCCAGGGACCCCTCCACCTCAAGTCCACCATAAGGTAGAAGCTTCTGGAAGGGGTGAGGCAAAGGGGCCAAACATTTAGACTAAGCCTCAGAGCTGCATGATTCCTTCCTGTAACTGTGAAGCAAATAGATAGATATTTCTCTGGGTCTGCCATTGAAGCTTTCTTCCCTCTGATCTCACCCCAGGTGCCTTCCTAATGTGCAGGTGACGGTTGCCTCTGAGCTCAGGCTTGCAGCTTCTGAGATGCACTCTCCTTTCACGACGAAGCATTCTGCAGAGGGAAAACCCTCTCTGCAGTCTCCAAGCTGTGGCCTAGCCCTTCCTTCATCAAATGGGATGCAACTTTCATTCCTTACTAAAATCTGGAAGTCACCCTCCATTTGGAAGATATCCCCGGGGTTGATGTCATCTTGTAAAGGGGACAGTGCCGTTTTCTATCTCATACTTTAAAAAGACAAAACCAATAACTACAAACCTCATTCACCACAGCGTGGGAGAGGCAACCCCACAGCAAAGCTTATGTCATGTTTCATAAATGGGTATGGATTTAGGGGCTGGATTTTTAAATAAAAACTTATTTTGAAACTTGACATAATTTGAGCTGCTTATGTTATAGATGTTATGGTATTAATTAATAGTATGTATTTGCTATGTCTGGGCTTGCCTGGACTGCTGGTCCTTGCCTTTCTTTCTGACACAGAATTCCCAGGGCCTCAACCTGCTTCTGTCTGCAAGTGACAGCCCACTCCACAGGGGCCTTCAGATAGGAGTAGAAAGTGGTGCCCTGGACTCTTCTGGCTCTAGAGAGTCTGACTCTAGAATCTACGAAGCCTTCCAGCATCCCTAGCTTCCCCCTTGCAGTAATCCCATAAGGGAAGTGTTGTCCCATGTTACAGGGAATCTGGGGGGGGCCGCGCTGAGAGATGTCATGAATTATTCTAACGTTAGTAACTCTATTGAAGAGACTGAAACCTGGGCCTCATGGACGTTGTGACCGCCACTCCCCCTACCCTGACCCAGAACCTCCCATCCTGACTCGCTTAATGTTTAGTACCATCGTCCCCTGGAGGATGGTCTAGTTGGCAGTTAGCTGAGGATTTTTCATTCTAATTTCATTTCAACATGGCTGTTTGTTGCTGTTGTTCTCTGAAGGACCTTATCAGTGACTCTTGCTGCAGTGCAGGTGGCCTGTCTGGGAATCAATACGGATGTTGACATCGGAGACTCTACAACACCCCCAATCTCAGTCCTTCTCGCTCCATAGGCAAAGCCATTCCCTGAAGACCTAACTCTGAGATTTTTTTACTCCTGAAAATGCCTGGACAATAAATAAATGCAAGCTGACGGTGTCGACGCCAGTGACCTAGCTGCATCATTTATTAATGGCATCAAGGCTTCAAGAATGTGGCTTAACTTGTATTTATTCACATGATGATGCTTTTTTATAAATCTGCATCTCGTCCTCCCCTAGGAAGAAAAAAAGGGCACCTCTTCATGAGTCACTTGATTAAAATTCCTCTCCAGTACTCTGTACCATCCACTCATATTGGAATTGTTGAAAATCAGGTGATTTGCAACTCCACATTTGCCCAAATTAAACCACGAGTGGAATTGATAATAAGAATCCTGAATTTTCTGAGTTGGAAGGAGGTTCTAGTGATTACCCACACCAGGGATGGCGTTTTACACATGAAGAAACAGAGGCCTCAGGGCTGTTTCTGATCCAGGTAGAATCAATACCTCAGTAGGGAAAAGGGGGAATTTTCTTGCTTGTGCTTTTTTTAAAATAAGCTATTTGTGGCTGGGCGTGGTGGCTCATGCCTGTAATCCCAGCACTTTAGAAGGTCAAGGCAGGCAGATCACTTGAGGTCAGGAGTCTGAGACCAACCTGGCCAACATGGTGAAACCCCATCTCTAATAAAAGTACAAAAATTAGATGGGCGTGGTGGCACATGCCTGTAATTCCAGCTACTTGGGAGGCTGAGGTGGGAGGATCACTTGAACCCTGGAGGCTGAGGTTGCAGTGAGTTGAGATCACCCCACTGCTCTCAAGCCTGGGTGGCAGAGCGAGACTCTGTCTCAAAAAAATAAAAATGAAATAAGCTACTTGTAAGGCCTGTGTGTGGGGGTACATGCATGTGTGTAAACTCTGTGGCCTGTGACCCAGATATATTAATAAATGTGTAAGAATAATTCAAGTAGGTAACACTCTCTCACATTTTTTAGAAAAGGAAAGAAGGAAAATGTGTATTCCCCTGTATTTCAGGGTGGCAGTCGGTTGGGGTGTGATGCGGCTTAAGGGTCACAGGAGACCTGGCCTCTTGCCAAGTGCTGCCACGACTGTGTGGAAAGTCTCTTGTGTACTCTGGGGACCCAGTTTCTTTCCTGTGAAGGGAGTCGACAGAAATGAAAAAGATCCCTGAATGAGATACTCGTTGTGAAGGAGCCAGCATAGCAGCCCCTTAATTAGGGGGAGTGTGCTGTGTCACTGAAACACTCCTTGTTTCTAATCAGGGAGCTCTCACTGATCAGTCAGGACTCTAATTGTTGGATAGAGTCAACAATTAGAAAAAAAGTCATAGTCTCCTAGGAGACACAGATAAGTGAGCAGACAGGGTGGGGTGGTCCCAGCACCTTGGGACGAGTGTCAGGGCAAGCAACAGGCAGCTGGGTGCAGTGGTGTGAGCCTGTGATTCCTGCTACTTAGGAGGCTGAGGTGGGAGGATCGCTCGAGCCTGTGAATTCAAGCCTAGCTTGGGCAATTTTCGGGAAACAGAATAAACAAAAATTGACGTTTTTTGAAAAATAAGTTTGCATTTTCTTCAATTCAAAACATTTTTAGAATTGATATTACTTTTTATAGCTTTAAGGCATATTTCACATCAATATTACTTCTTAATATATGTTTCTTTTGCTACAGATAGGGAGTGTGTACATTGATAAAATTAGTATCAGTGGTATTGTAACCACCTGGAATTGGTAAAATAGCAGCAGTGCCAGTCACCTTTCTTAGAGCAGAGATTTCCAGGAGGCAGTATCTTCATCCTCAGGACCCAGGTCTCTCTTCTCTGACCCTGCCTCGACCCTGACAATCCCAGGGCACTCTGCGTTGGAGTAAATTTGGATATGTGTTACCAGATCTTTGCTGAAGAGCGCAAGGAACCTAGCATGCAAAGCTGGCCACTACGGATACCCTTTTCCCTCCCTTTGAACAAAATTTTATGGATGCCTTTCTGAACAAATAATATGAGCTAATCCTCATCATTCATTACATTTAAAGAGCATAACATGCCATTGAAATCCTTTTCCAGATGTTTCAGCAAGTGAAATCATTTGTGGTTCATGCTATAGCTTTTTCAGTAACATGACTTGAGAAATTTTTCTTCTTACTAATAAAAGGGAATCATTCCAGCAGTTAAAGAATTCATCTTGGAAGCCTCTGGTTTTTCATATGCTTTACTTTTAAAACTTCCCCTTCTGCTGTAGCAAACACGAGTGCATGTTAGGTTTCATCTTTGGAAGATGAATGCAGCATGTGACTTTTCAAACAGGGATCTCACATTTTAAGTCTAGTTATTCCAGAATAAAAACAAGCCAGAGGCCCAAACACAGGATTCCTCACTGTCATTAGCAATTTGGGCACAAATCGTTGAAGGGTCAGTTGGGTGCAGTTGTGCTGGAGGATACATGGAGAAAAAAAAACCATGTTCCAGTCTAGTTCTGATACACAGAAATTGAAAGAGCAACACAAGGAGCCCAGGAAGAGCAGGGCCAAGATGAGCAGAAGGAAGAGATAGACTCTGGAAGGAGAGGCAGGAGGAGGCAGGTGTGGGCAGGTGCAGGCAGATGTGGGCAGGTGGAGGCAGGAGGAGACAGGAGGAAGCAGGTGAGGGCAGGTGCAGGCAGATGTGGGCCTGTAGAGGCAGGTGGAGGCAGGAGGAGACAGGAGGAGGCAGGTGCGGGCAGGTACAGACAGATGTGGGCAGGTGGAGGCAGGTAGAGGCAGGAGAAGGCAAGAGGAGATAAGAGGAGCCAGGTGCGGGCAGGTGCAGGCAGGTATGGGGAGGTGCAGGCAGAAGTGAGCAGGGGGAGGCAGGAGACAGAAAGAGGCAAGAGGATGCCAGCTGCCTGAGGTGGCTGACAGCCTTACCCAGCCAAGGTTTGTGCCCATCCTATACACCCATCCCAGGACCTTTCTCTAAAAACTCCGCTCTGACTTTGACATTTCCTTGAATAAACACCCCGGAAGCATCTCCCTCGTGCAATAATCCAGTCTGCCTAGCCCGGTGAACAAGGGTTCTACCAGAGCCCGGCCAACCTGGGACACCTCACATCCCACCATCCTTGAGGCATTGCAGGCTCACAGCCTTCCTGATGGACTGCGCCTGTGCACCAGGCTGCTCCCCTGCATCCACCTCTCATTCAAGTCGCCTTCCTCTGGGAAGCCCCCAGACACTTCTTTTCTGTCCTGCACTGGCAGAGTCCCCCTACTTCCCCTGCACCCAGCACATTCCTTCCTTCATCAGGTGTTGCTGCACCTCTGCTGCTGGGCAAGCTTAGTGCCAGGCACTGAACACACAGCTGAGTCCCAGATGGATGTCTTAGTGTCAGGAGACAAAGTAAAGTGCTAGGCCTATTGTCCACCATTTCTTGAGGCAGGGTCTTGCTCTGTTGCCCAAGCTAGCCTTGAACTCACAGGCTCAAGCTATCCTCTCACCTCAGCCTCCCAAGTAGTAGGGATTACAGGCTTACATCATTGCACCCAGCTGCCTGTTGTCTGCCTTGACATTTGTCCCAAGGTGCTATGACCCAGTTCACTTGTCTGTGTCCCCTAGGAGACTGTGACTTTCCTGCAGGCAGGGTTGTACCTTCTCATCTGTACCTTCAGTGCACTCAGGCAGGGAGTGCCCAGAAAATGCTTGGGGAATGAAGACACGAAAGGTTCCCCCAGTGAGTCCATACAGAGCAGAACGGCAAGCAGAGTGGGAGGCACCAAGCTGGCAGGGCAGGGTCTTGTCCCAGATGTGCTGTGTCCTGGAGAACGATGTGCTAACCACGTGCAGGCCACCTGGGATGGGGAAGAGCAGTGGAGTGAGTCTCCCCTGCCTGCTGGAAGGTGGAGACCCTGTGGCATCTGAGGTCAAGGTCAGTGCCACTGGGCTCACAGGGCTATTTCTCCAAATGTTAGAATAGAGAACTTCAGATTAAACTTCCCCTCTGCCTACTCCTTCCCCATGTCGGCATTGCTGAACAGCCACCATTTAGCAATTGTGGGAGCAACACCTATTTACTGAGGGTCCATTCTGTTCTGGGCCCTGACACAGTAGCCCCAGGAGGTGTCACAAATGCAAGAGTCATGCAGGTGTCATCATACATGAGCCGGGGGAGCCAGGTGGGCCTGAGCCGAGGGGAGCAACACCTATCCCGACCACAGGGGTGCCCTTCTCAGGCTCAGCCCGCCGTGGGCTCACAGGAGCACATCTGATTTTTCAAGAGAAGCTGAGCATCTAGATTTTTGTGTGAAATGCTACAATTTAAAAATATAAACAATGAATGTAAACAAATCTTACACAAGTAAGCTAAATAGGAGCCATTTCCTAGCTGCACTTGGTTTCTGGACAGCCAGTTTTCCACCTTGATTGATGAAAGAAATAACCAAGAATGGTTATTTCTTTACTTCCAGATCTCCATTCCCCTGTTCTTTCTACAATACAACTCCCACCCCTTCCATCTCACTAAAGACCCATTGATGCTCCTGTTGGCTCTATCTGTACATCCAGGCTTCCTTGGTTTGTGGCCACAAGCCCAGAAGCCCTTATTCTGATTTGCAGAGTAGGGGACAGGTGAGGGTTGGGCCGAATGCAGAGCCACCAGTGAGAAGTTGGGCAACCTTTGATCTCATCAGTGTGGCCCAGACTGTGTCACCAGTAATGGAAAAGGCAAAGAAACCAGGCAAAATATTGATGTTTATCTGCAGAGCTGAATGTCTTTTTATCTCACAGAAAAAAAAAAAGGTCAGCCTCCCCTGAAATGCAGGCCAAACCCCCTATAGTCCAATCCAGAGCATTTCAAGTGTCACTTGCCATGGAAGGAAGCTGAAGACCACCATGTCAGAGAAATGAGAATGAAAGAAAGAGAAGGAGAGCTATGATATCCAGGAAGATGGTTTAAGCACAGGGAACCAAGGAATCTGGTTCCATCTGCTAGCGAACTGAGGCTCTAATCATCAGAAACAGAAGAATGTTGAGGAAAGGCGATCAGAAGTTTGGGTGCTGTGCATCAACCTGTCTAAAATGAAAATTTTTAAATGTGTTTTTCTTTGAATTATACAACATCCTTGATTTAAAAAGCAAATCAACCAACAAAGCTATGCCTTTGTGGGCACTCAACTTGATCCTTTGTCTTTATGTTAAAAACCAAATCATGCAAAATGTCCATCAAGGGATGAATGAATAACCAAAATGTGATCATACATGCAATGGAATGCTACTCAGTCATAAAAAGGAAGCAGCTCCTCTCATTTGCCGCAACACGGATGAATGTGGAAGACATACTGAATGGAATAAGCCAGTCACACACAGATAAATACTATATGATTCCACTCACATGAGGTTCCTAGAGTAGTCAAATTTGCAGAGACAGAAAGTTGAATGGTGGGTGTCAGGGGCTGGAGAGAGAGGGATGGAGGGTTATGTTTAAGAGGGACAGAGTTTCAGTTTGGGAAGAGGAAGAAGTACTGGGACTGACTAGTGATGATGGCTGCATAACAGTGTGAATGCACTTAATGCCCCTGAACTGTACACTCAAAAAGGGTCGAAATGGTCAATTTCATTTTACGTGTACATTACCACAATTTTAAAAACTCACACAAGAGCAGGAATTTCAGGGCCGCATCTGTCATCATAAAACCATGGCACTGTCGAGACTCAGAAACAATTTTAATCACATGGGCCAGGAAACCCGTGACTTTCTTATCTCTTTGATCTGATGGAAACACCAACATTTTTTTCATGTTTGATTCTTCTCTTCCCAGCTCTGCCAGACATCCACACATCCTGTCTAATGAAAACAGTAAGACCATTTAAACTCTAGAGGTCATTTGAGGAAAGCATCCCTAAATGTGTAGTTCAGAGTAAAAAGTGCTCGTGTCAATAACAACTTTTCATAAATTTGTTTTTCTGAGCATCACAGTGGTATTTGTTCATCTCTAAAAATCTGGACTGTTTCAAGATGATTTTTACAATTTTTATAAGGAATGCCCAGACTTGCCTGGCTGCCAGTCTCTCACACTCCCTGTAACCCTTGTGTGGAGGAGTAGGTTGCTAATCCTCTCCTAGAGTGTCTCTGCCACCAGCCTGGAGGGCACTGGGGCTCCATGAGTTCCTGCGGTTCTTTGTGCATGTGAGAACTTTCCCGTCATTTTCTCCCATAAAGGAGGGAGACGGCTACCTGCTGGGACCTTCTGGACTGCCTCTGAGTCTAGGTTGAAGGAAGGTCGGTGAAGACCCCACCCACAGTGAGACAATGGGGTGGTCACAGGGAAGCTCCACCCACCAACGCCCCAAGCCCCAGATGTCCTGCTGCCTGGAATACTCAGGCTTCCAGGGCAGCTGAGGTGACTCTGATTTCATGTGCTCAGGCAGATGGCATTGGAGAGACTCGGCCATTTTATTCTGCAGTTGGTCAGCACTTCCCAAGGGGATTTTGTTGGTCTTCTCCAAACTCTCTTAATCCCAGGCCTTCGCAGCCTCACATTTGCTAGTCTTAGAACAGAGCTAGGGAAACCTGTTCCTCACGAGCTGGACAGGCAGACAGGAGTGACCGTGCCCACTGCTGGGGTGGCAGTATTGGGCATGGTGTATGAGTGTGTGTGGGTTGACTTGGCTGTGGACTCTGGGTGGAAGGAGGAGGAAGTAGTTCCTACAGGCATTAAGGGGCTGGGAAGTCTAATAAGAAGCAGTAGGGCTGTCCCAACAAGTGGGGCATTCGTGCATGGCAGAACCTAAGGGCACACAAAGTTACTCCTGTCAGGAATGTGAGTCAGCCAATGGCCAAGCTTTGACTTTGGGCCAGGGTGGAGAGTGGCAGCAAATCACAGTCCTGCTGCTCGAAGGGCTGAAGTCCAGGGAATGTTACTGCACAGAGGGCCTGATAAGAATCCGGGGACCAGAACTGGGGTATAAAGTGGGACTGAGAATTAAGAGTAAGACCACAGCTGTTGTGTCACATGCAGCATGATAGTCAGGGATGGATGAGCACCTCTGGGAGGTACTTGATAAATATTGATTGAATGGCTAAATGGTGGGTGGGTGGATGAATGTATGGATGATGGACAGATGGATGGATATGTGGATGGATGGATGGATGGATGGATGGATGGATGGATGGATGGATGAATGGATGGATGCATGCATGGATAAGTGGATGGATGGATGGATGGATGGACGGATGGATACATGGATGGATGGATGGATGGATGGATGGATGGATGGATGGATGGATGGGTGGATGGATGGATGGATGGATAAGTGGGTGGATGGATGGATGGATAAAGGGATGGATGGATAAAGGGATGGATGGATGGACAGATAGATGGATAGCTCAGTGAGGTTAGAAACCTAGGCAGAAACTGGATTGTCAAGGCCCTACAAGGAGTTTGCACATAGTAGAAGGTCATTTGAGGAGATGGAGCAGGAGAGTGACAAATGGAGCTGTGTATTTGAAAGATCTCTCTGGCTCCATGTGGATAACAGGCTGGTATAGGTGCAAGATTGGAAACAAGAGACTAGCTAGGGGATTGTTGCAGTGAAAGAAGATAGTGGCATAACATTAGGTAGGTGGCAATGAGATGGAGAGAGTGGGCAGATGCCACACATTTTCAGAAAGGCTGAAGATCAGGAATCAGTGAGTGTTCTTTAGATGTGTGGGGAAAAAGAGGGCGGCATCTAGAATGACCCCCAGTGGGCTGGGCAGCTGGGGGGATGGTGGCACCTTCTATCAAAGTAATGGGGGAAAGGAAGAGAAGGCTAGGGATGGATGGTTGTGACTGTCATGGGCCAGGAGCGCATGGATCTGTTTATAAGCCTATCTCCTTCATTGGACCTCAGGAAAGACCCTCTAGCTTCTTCACCCCTCCCCTGCACATCCAGTCCAGCTTCTTCACCCCTCCCCTGCACATCCAGAGCTTAGTGCAGTGCCTAGTACCTAGTTGGTTTTCGAAGTGTTTGGACTAAAGAGTGAGTATGCAGCTGGGATTAGACAGTCTTTAAAATCATTCCCTGCTTAGTTGTGCTGCTGTAGCAACATGCATAAATGGGAGTGAGAGGGGTAACTTGAGGAACAGGCAACTCAATGTGGAGAAGCTTCCAGGGCAAGCAGGTAGAGGAGAAATGGCCTCTGTGCCTGACCTCATACCTGAAGCCCGAGGCAACATGCCAGCCAGACTTTGGGCTCCTCGCCCATGGACACCTGTGTCTCGCTGGTGCTCTGGGCTCTCCTTTGAGGAGGCCCCTGTCTCAGAACAAATGTCACAAATAATGAATGCCATGCTTCAAAGGAAGCTGATGCATGGAGTGTGTGTCACCTTCCTCCACAGGAATGGGGTTTGGCAGTGATCCAAAAGCTCACTGTTATGACATGTTCTCAGGGAAGTAGGTCATATGTCCTCAGGGTATTCAGAGAGGCCTGTGAGTGTGAGATGTTTGGGCTGAGCAGGGCTTTCTTCCTCTCAAGGCTCCAAAGGGCAGGCCAACAGGTCATTTGGTTTTTCTCTCAGTGATATGTTTTTCTCCTCAAGATTCATCACCCCTCTCTCCTCCTCTGCTTGTTCTGAGGTAAATGGACACAGAAATGCATTCTCTGTTTTATCCTTCATCATTGCTAACTCCTGTGGGGTTACTGACATCATGGAGTTCTCCTCTGGTTGTGCGTATTGTACTCATGAAGAAAAGGTTGTAAATCACCTTTTCAGGATGTTCTGCCTTTGACCTACTACGACTCTGTGGAGTATCCCCTACGGAGCTCTCTGTGGGTCTCTGAGAGGCATTGATGTGTGGCTGCATCTGGCACCTTGAGGTGAATATGGGCCAGGAGCAGATCCAGGAGGAGGACAGCAGACCATAGGAGGTGGCTGGAGAAGAAGGTCAGATGCTGTGGGGTCAGTGCCTATCAGAGAAGCACCTGAGAGTTTGTTTCTGGCTGAGGCCAGCAAGGGGTGCAGGCTGCATGACTTCCTTCTTCTGAGTCTTCCTTTCAGAGTCAGGAAGGGGATGGGGCTCCTTCAACAGCAGGTGTATGAGGAGGGAATCGGGCAGACAATTTAGTGCTGACAGGAGAAAGAGGGGCCTTCTCTTTTCTCGCTGTTATTCCAGAAATATATTTGCTTTCCTTTGCAATTCTGAGACAGAAACAACTCAGGGAGGTCACCAGATGACCTTCAAAATGAAGTTGTCGAGCTGCTCTTGGTGGGCTTCTATTGTTAGATGTCTAGTTTAGAAAGCTTCCGCAAACTTTGCACATTCTGAGCAAACCCACAACAAAAAGCTTTATTTTTTACACTTTCCTTATCCTGCTTCAAAGAGATTTTCATTTTCTTGATCCTGTGTCCCAAAGATGTGGAGACATTGTGCTGTCCATTGGGAAGATTGTCCCTAGGATAAAGAATGTGGTATAAACAAAATTATAATTCTTCCAATTATTACATATTTACATTAAAGGATAAATGCATAAAATGCATTGGAATCCTCTAATAATTCAAAATAAATATATGCCTCTATTTAATTTAAACATGAAATTAAATTATTTATTTACTTCATTTGTGACTCTGCAGCAGGGCCCAAGTACAAAGAGAAAACACACATCAAAATGCTTGGAGAATGAATGACTATTCGTGTATAATACCATTTCACTGATATTGATAACCTACTATGTGGCCAATCCTGCTCAAGGGCCTAGGGAGAAAAAGAACTCTCTGCCTTCATTTCGGGGCCAATAAGTAAGGATATATGCACAAGGATGTTTATTGTGGCAAAAAATAAAACACTACATTTATAATGGCAAGGCCTGTCAACAGGGAAAGGTTGAAAAGAGATTGATTCTGCGTCTGCATCATGGAGCAGTGTGCAGCCCCTGGGAGGTATTCATCAGACCTCCCAGGCTGGCAGGGAGGGATTTCCGCCCTGCGTCGGTAAGAGTGAAGAGCAAGATGCACTTGCACATTGCACCTGTGCACACTTGCGCGTCTGTAATTGCAGGTACAGGGACAAATGCGTGCACAGACACACTGGAGGTCACAAAGACTGCATGGGGCATAGAGCGAAAGTGCGTACGGAAAAGGGGAGGAGTAGGAAGAAGAGAAACAAGGAATCACAGAACACGGCAGCTTGTGCCTGTAATCCCAGCACTCTGAGAGGCTGAGGTGGGAGGATCACTTGAGCCCAGGAGTTCGAGACCAACCTGGGCAACATCACGAGACCCTGG